>NW_027460291.1:20924996-21224996 GCF_050947875.1 Dermacentor variabilis | reverse complement strand
GATTTGCGAATTAGCATAACTGATTTGTTTCGAAAGAATTTAAACTGGCTTTTGTAGTAATTGTTAGTTTTGTTATGTTTTAATTTATTATAATAGTGGTCTTTCCTTTTCAGTAGAGCAAGTATGGACTCATTCATCCACGGACATATGGCGTAATTATAGCTGTGTCGTGAAGCGTACCGCGATTCTTCTATCGCATTTTTAATGCAGTCAATAATGTTTTGACATTCCGTGTGAATGTTGTCATTGTAGAGGTTATCAAAATTTGTAGCGAATAAGATGGTGCGTAGACGAGGATAGCAAAACCTTGTCGAATATTTGTGGTGCATTTGGCGAAAAGAATGCAAACAATGCCGAGGCAGAAGCAAAAATGTTGAACAATGATCAGCAATTGTGGTGTCATAAACACCTGCCCGTACATCGATATCAATATTTCAGAAAATATGATGGACGAGAGTTGAAGACATGTTGCAAACACGAGTAGGGGATGAAATAACATTTTTAAGATTAAAGGTCTGTACAAAAAATGCATACTCATAGCAGTCATTTCTAGACAAGTCGATGTTCATGTCACCACAAATTATAATTGGATTGCGGACATGTATTAGAGGGTCAATAACATTTTCCATCATGGAGATCAAATTATTAGTACACGAGCTAGGAGGACGGGAAACTACGCCTGTAACACCACATTCAAGTTTCACAAAAAGGGCTTCGGCACTTTGGTTGCTGTACGAACTGTTAAATAGCAATTGAAACCCGAGCCTGTGGCTTATAAAAAGCGCGACGCCACCACCACGTGCTATACTTTCGCTAGGTTGCGATAGCATCGTGTATCCAGGTATTGTTATTTCTTCATTCCTTCTGAGCCATGTTTCAGTTACCGCGATGACGTCTTAAGAAAACTAGTGCTGCGATATCTAGGTTAAACATACTTCTAGATTTCTGTAATACTACGGATGTTGCAGTGGACTATGCACAAGAAATCATGTCCTTTCCATGTTTCTTCAATATCAGCTAAGTCCTCTTTTTTCTGTCTTTTTTTACGCTTACTGCACCTGAGCAAGGTCCTCAGTGCACTTCACAAGGAGTACACGCGTATTTTCGGTTTTGCGCATAAGGATCTCAATTTCAGTGCCCCACTCGGCACGTTTAAATCGGAGGTGCGTGATTACCTGGTGAAGCAATGAACTTTTTCTCTTTTCCCTTGGCTGCTACATTTCGTGCACTGTTTATGCGTTCTGTGATACTGTCCACCTTGTATGCTGCATCTATATGAAACAAGTTCATTTCTTCTTCATAATGTCTGTATGTATTTACAATTGTTCGAATTCGTGAAATCCACTGCCTGCCGCTCTCTGTGGGCAGCCTGGTCCTGTCAAGCTGTCTGCGACAACTTTTTGCCTGGGGGCCCCCAACTAGTGTGTTGGAAATAAAGTGGATTCTGATTCTGATTCCACGATGTGTTGCTTCTGTCGAGGGCTTTACCTCGACGCTTGGGCAGTGCGGTGAAGTTCGACAAGTTTGTAACCATGTCGCACGATATCAACGAATTTCACGCTTTGAGACTGAATCTTAAGCGGAGCGGTAGAAAATGGTTACATTCACCTTAAGCACAAGCGCATTGTGCACGCGTTCGTTTGATTTCATGATGCCTTACTTCTTTCGTAGGCTTTAACGCAATGCATGGCTGTGAAGCTTCATGAAGTTCTAATAAGATCGCATGGCCTGACAGAATTTCATGCACTAAAGCATTTAGTTATGCGTAGATAGGCAATCAAACTTCGTATTGAGTTCGCAGCTTCACCGGCATAGGCGAGTTTTTGAGATCAATGATAACGCTGTGCAGGTTTCTATTGATGGCAGCCTTTACAGCATGAAGGGTAATCATGCTGGGAAGCTGGCAGTGGCAGTCATCAGCCTTAGCCGGCGCTTTTTCAAATGCTTTATTATGCTTCTGTAAACTGAGCCTGTATGTTCGCGTTTACGCTTCAAGTAAGACTTGAGCGTGATTCTGTCACAGAAAAAGCGTTTAGCAGGCACGTGCGTTGAAGAGCCGTGAACGATGACCGAGCCAGAGGGAATGTAATGTATGATGCGTGTTGATGTGGTGCATCGTACGTAGCTGACCAAGCATTCGATATGCAAAGCGGGCAGCGTTTTCGCAGAACGGTTGCTTTGACACCGCTTCTTCTAGAACCAGCGCGTAGTAATAAACAAACGAAATGCAGAAACTAGCGGTAACGCCCACATTGTTCAGGTAAGAGAGAGATGCGGGCAAGCCATTGCAAGTCAGTCCAATCCACTCATGTGCTAGCGTATCGTAGTGTTCGTGAGTTCGCGTTCCTTTGTGCGTATTCTGAATTTCAAGCGTGGGCATGGCTTCTTAATGCTTTTCAACGATGATGAGTCCAACGGTGAGTTTTACGGTGCGGTTATGGCGAGTTTTACAATGTTTGTATCTAAAAACATGCGACTGCTTTCTGCTTGCTATAACTGCTCCCCGTCTGAATGGTCAAGTAGCGCGTTTTGCAAACAGCATTTCTAGTGCACGATTTGGTACTGCATCCGAGAAAGTTTGCACTTATTATGTCATAGCAAATAGTAATTGCTGCTCCCAAATAACAAGTGCACAGTGTGGCCACCACAAACTAACATTGAATTTACGCGCGTTGGGTGTTCGCACTGAAATTTGTGCCGATGTGTGGTGTAAGGGAAGTCCCTATACTCACTTTAGTAGGAAACTTTATGGTCTTGCTGATGGCTGAGCTCTTTCATAGTATGGGGCATGCCGCCCCAGATGGTGCAACGTGTTCAGCTCTTAGTATCCGTAACCAAAGAAAACCGAGGCTGCTCGCCCTAGACGCGGCTGCACTCGGCCGCTGTTTTTGCTCCATCACCATGTAACCGGGTAATCCTTCGTTGAACCATTTTCTTCTGTATCAAGCCATTCTCCCAGGCCCACAGAGGCACCGTTTCATACAACATAATACAGCAACTCATTTCTCTGTTCTGCCTTGCACTCAGCGCCCTATCTTGTCTTTCGCAGTGAAAGCTGCATTAATTGGTGCCCTAGGCATGCTTGAACTCGGTTTTAGCTCTAGTGAAACTTTGCTCGAGCAAAGTGGTATCGTGACAGTTCTACAACTATTCTTCCACTTCGGACCCTGCCATTCACTGTGATAGTGTGACACCTAATTTAGTGTGAACACATTTTGATGAAAGAGTTTTTAATAGATTGATGAATTGACAAGACCTTGCTCCACTGCACTTGAGCAGGCTAAGATTGGTGTGCCAGTAGAGAGCTTGATTTCTTCTCAGCTCATAATGCCGACATACATGATTGGCAGACAGGTGAAAGCTTGGACATAAAGAACATGGTGGTGTCACTTCTAGGTGCTTGACACATTAAGATATAATATGGCATACTTAAGTAGCATGCCCTATTATGAGCATGACACATTAACGCACAATACAAACAGCTGCAACGACCCGCAAATGGGATTTTACTGGGACAATGTTAGTTTATTACTTTGAATATGATACCGCTATAGGGGAACTTAAACCACTCTGAAGGATCTAGCAGAAAAGGTAGCCTCATCCCAAAGGCAGTGCAGTCTAACACAGCATCTCAAAGTACTACCTGTAAAGAGGGAAAAATGTGAGAAAATGGCACGTTTTGCACGCACCAGATGTTTCAAAGGGTGTCTTTGGCACATTAGAAGTATATGTGCGATTATGGGTTAATGGTTAGAACATTGTGCCGCTGTGCTAGAAGACATATTCAATCCCACCAACGGTCACACACTGCTTTATAGCATTATGGGTGGACTTCACCCCCTTTGGAGGTGGGTTGAATGTGTACTATTGAGTCACAATGTGCACGAAATCGCAAGTTTGTGAGAGGTACAAGTTATAGGAATGTCACTTTGATAAATGAGTGTGCGCAAGGTTACACATGCACATAGGCGTCACAATCATCACAACCTATTGCACACTTAGACAGTTAGCAGTACCATGTTCTAGCCTAGTCTTCTTAATTCGCTTACACTCAATGGCTGGAGAAACATTAGCATATGCAAAGGATCCTCGAAACAGAATTCTTTGACACTCTGCCTATGACATATTAATTGATGTGAGCTTCTTGCAGCTGGCACAGCGGAAAAGGGGTGACTCAAGTGCATAGCTTCACCGCAGCATGGTAGGTTGTTTAGCGGTGCAGTCAGCGAATAGGTTTTTGCTCTATGTGTATCTTTAGCGTGCTCTACTAGCTCTGAAATCCCAAAGAAGTATGTAGTAACTTTCTCGTGGAAACATTAAAGTACCTAGTACAGCTACTACTGACCTGAAGTATCCGAACAATAGGTTGATATGAATTTCAATGTAGCAAAGCATGCTGTGTAAGTCTAGTTTGGTTTTGGTTACCTTAGCATGCAGCGAAGTAATAAAAAGCCATATATTCCTAGTAGCTTAATCAAGAAATATTCAAGCTATGCATGTTTACGTTTTTGCTCCACACCACATTTAATTTGTAGCTTTTCCTCAGATGCTTATTAGAACGAATGAGCTTTCACGTTGCTGCTTGTTTAATTGAAATTTTTTGAATGCTGAACAGTGTTATAGTGTAGTGGAAGTCAGTATGTGAAAGAGTAACGGAAAAGTTTATTTTAGGTGCTTTTGGTGAGCTCTCAACCCCAAGTTTTAACAATTATTGTGAATTTGAAATTATTTTGATCCCTCAGATATGTCACACTTTTTCATACCCATTTCATGTATTGAAGCACGCTACCTTTATATAGCTGTTTTAATCAGCGTGCAGATTTCTCTGTTACATTAAAGTAACCTGTAGTTGAGTTACACTGTCATACACCATAAAATGGGCTGTATGCTTTCAGTCAAACAAAATAGGAATAATTCTGAATTATTATTGACGCCGTTTTCAGGTAACATTCAAATGCCCTTTTCTAGACATTTACTGAACATCCATGTAATATGCGCAAGCCTTGCAGCAGAATGTCTATGGCATTCCCAGAAAATGTTTTGGAAAGAAAATGGATGTATTATGCATGCAGAAATGTGATCTGGATGATTGAATCATGCTACAATCCTTTAAAGTATGCTCCGATTAGGTGCAGGCGACCAATACTTGATCACCCACGCAACAGTGAAAGAAAATCGAACAATTAATGTGTGTTGTGCTTTTCAAGCGAGTTCATTGCACAACAGTTGAATCTGGACTTCAGTGTTGGATTGTTATAGATTGCTGCTCTTTAGCATGAATTTTTTTTAATGCTGTCGTCTCTGTTCATTTGTGCTCATGACCAATAAAAAATGTAGGCAAAGCTATACCTTGCTTCAGATTTGACAGGTACAAGCGCCTGATCAAAGAGGAGTATTTGAAAAGACTCGCCAAGCACTCAATTGGTACATACTTAGAGTAGTTGATGCAAAAGAGAAACGGATGTAGGTAGGCTAGTTTGTTCTTGAACACGGAAGCCAAGTTGTGCTGCATAGTTGATACAAAATACTCCCAAGTGAAAATGCCAAGGCAGACAAGACGGTGCACAATCATCTTGTGCGTTTCGTATAAACTCTGCAGTGCAAGTTGGCTTCCATGCCAAAGAGACACCGTACAAAAAAAAACAAAATAAATACAAGTCCAGTGTATACCTTTTTTTTGCTGTATGCTTTTCTTCTAATTTTTTATGCTCATTATGTCAAAGCGAAGATTTCATAGCAGGTGAGTATTGTGCACCTGCAAAAAAATGTAAAGAACA
This sequence comes from Dermacentor variabilis, assembly GCF_050947875.1. Taxonomy (NCBI): domain Eukaryota; kingdom Metazoa; phylum Arthropoda; class Arachnida; order Ixodida; family Ixodidae; genus Dermacentor; species Dermacentor variabilis. The sequence goes on along the minus strand of NW_027460291.1, from coordinate 21,219,219 downwards.
GCTATAGCTTATATGCTGCACTGTCCTGTTAAATATACAATGCCAGCATTGCAAGAAAATAAATATGTATAATCAGTCTTTTATTGGCAGAACCTATACAGGAAACTCTACAAGTCTGATTTTCCATCTTAGACAATAGTGTAACATTTAAATAGAGCTACACACGCTCCTGATGACGTGATGGTAGTGTGAATGCACGCAGCTGGTACATCTAGTGGACCTACACAAGAGAGCGAAAAAACCGCAGGGGAAGTACAAAGGAATAAAAAAATCTGCAACTTACACTATGACATAGACATGTCACTGTCACAACCTCAGTGCTGCTGTTTAACATTTTCTTAGCCTTTTAGTCCGTGGGAACAAGTGCCTGTCTCGCATGAAGCTGCTTAGCACAGCTTCATGACAAGAGTTTTCTCTATACGCCACCCAAGAACGCGCTGTGCAGCAGCCAGCCTCCGCCGAGAGACTTGAGGTCACAGGAATGTAATGTGGGCGATGTCAGTACAGATTTTGGTTGCTAAAGCTGCACCAGACCGATGGCAAGCAAATTGTTTAACACATTTGATTATCCGAAATACTTGCGACCACTTGCAAGAAGGCTGATCAGGTTTTAAAATTGAATAATACAAAATCAACCGGCCCACATTAAAGCTTCAACCTCAATAAACACGCTCCTGACGGCTGTCGACGCCAGCTAGTGTTGTCAAGATGCTGGGGGTGATGCTCTAGATGCTGAATTGTGCCCACGTCAAATCAAATAGCCGGCCAAAAATATATTAGAAACTTCTTCATCGTGGTTGGGCCTTAGAAATCCCAATGCCGTAGGTAACCATAAAGCAGTTGCACAGCTACCAATGGATCTAAGTTAGTGTATTGCTTATGAACAAATAAACATCTTAACAGCATTGAAGTGTACAGGCAAATTGTCACCGGGGCTCTGGAACAACAAAATAGTTTCACATCACTGGTTTGTGTCACTGGTGTGCGTTTGGATACACTGAGACGAGTTTATAATAAACTGGCCTATGCACTCAAAATAGTTCTTTATATCAGGTAATTCTTTATATCCAAATTCACCTACAACGAAAGGAAACAAACCTTTGTATTGTGCTTGCTCTACACGCATTTGTTTTCTTTAGTAGAAAAATTAAGTCAGAGTTACCTGCTTTTTTTCTAAACAAAACCCCGTATAGTATACAGCAATCTTTAGCCCTAAACTGCTTGCCAGGCACTAAAAATGACGACTCGATACGATCTTGCTTGAAGTACACTGCTGATAGGCTTCCGAGTATTCTCACATCTAGACACAATTAAAAAAACTAGTATGAAAAAATGCCTTTGTTACATGCGAGCGCTTTACATGAGTATCAGTCAGCAAGTTTTGCGTGTGCAATATACAGCATATTTCATTTTATGCTGGTTTGTTACACGAGGTTTGACTAAAGCTGTACACAGAGAAAAATGCTATGTACTACAAGTGTGGATCTTTTCTTTGGGAGTAGCCAAACATGACTTACAGCACACAATTATGTTTTTATCCAATATTTCTGCTAAAGGAGCTTTGCATGCCCTGTGGAAGCTTTTTGAACAATGTGCCCAAGAAATGTAAAGTACTATTCCGCCATACAGCGGTCGCCTGCATGCACAATCCAACACGTAAATACAATCTTTTGGCCGCACACGAATAGCGAGGGAGCTTGCGAGTGGGAAATTTTCCATGCTGCCTTTTTGCATGCATTTCAGAAAATGTCTGCGCAAGATACTCTGATTAAAGTGTAACTATGCTGGTCTCCTCATCATCATCATCAGCCAGGCTACGTCCACTGCAGGGCAAAGACCACTCTATACTTCTCCAACTACCCCGGTCATGTACTAATTGTGGCCATGTTTTCGCTGCAAACTTCTTAATGTCATCCGCCAACCTAACTTTCTGCCGCCCCCTGCTACGCCTCCCTTCCCTTGGAATCCAGTCCGTAACCCTTAGTAACCATCGGTTATCTTCCCTCCTCATTACACGTCATGCCCATGCCCCCCCCCCCACTTCTTTTTCTTGTTTTCAACTAAGATGTCTTTAACCCGCGTTTGTTCCCTCACCCAATCTGCTCTTTTCTTATCCCTTATCGTTACACCCAATATTCTTCTTTCCATAGCCCGTTGCATCGTCCTCAATTTAAGCAGAACCCTTTTCGTAAGCCTCAAGGTTTTTGCCCCGTACGTGAGTACTGGGAAGACATAGCTGTTCTACACTTTTCTCTTGAGGGATAGTGGCAGCCTGCTGTTCATATATTTAGAATGCCTGCCAAACGCACCCCAGCCCATTCCTATTCTTCTGGTTATTTCAGTCTCATGATCCGGATCCGTGGCCACCACCTGCCCTAAGTAGATGTATTCCCTTACCACTTCAGTGCCTCGCTACCTATGGTAAACTGCTGTTCTCTTCCGAGACTGTTAAACATTACTTTAGTTTTCTGTAGATTAATTTTCAGACCTACCCTTCTGCTTTGCCTCTCCAGGTCAGTGAGTATGCATTGCAGTTGGTCTCCTGAGTTACTAAGCAAGGCAATATTATCAGCGAATCGCAAGTTGCTAAGATATTCTCCATCAAATTTTATCCCCAATTCTTCCCACTGCAGGTCTCTGAATACCTCCTGTAAACACGCTGTGAATAGCATTGGAGAGATCGTATCTCCCTGTCTGACGCTTTCTTTATAGGGATTTTGTTGCTTTCTTTATGGAGGAGTACGGTGGCCGTGGAGCCACTATAGATATCTTTCAGTAGTTTTACATATGGCTCATCTACACCCTGATTCCGTAATGCCTCCATGACTGCTGAGGTTTCGACTGAATCAAACGCTGTTTCGTAATCAATGAAAGCTATATATAGGGGTTGGTTTTATTCCGCACATTTCTCTATCACCAGATTGATAGTGTGAATATGGTCTATTGTTCAGTAGCCTTTACGGAATCCTGCCTGGTCCTTTGGTTGACGGAAGGCTGAGGTGTTCCTGATTCTATTTGCGATTACCTTAGTAAATACTTTGTAGGCAACGGACAGTAAGCTGATCGGTCTATAATTTTTCAAGTCTTTGGCGTCCCCTTTCTTATGGATTAGGATTATGTTAGCGTTCTTCCAAGATTCCGGTACGCTCGAGGTCATGAGGCATTGTGTATATAGGGTGGCCAGTCTTTCTGGAACAATGTTCCCACAATCCTAAAACAAATGTGGTGTTACCTGACCCTCCCCAGCTGCCTTCCCCCTTTGCATAACTCCCAAGGCGTTCTTTACTTCTTCCGGCGTTACTTGTGTGATTTCAAATTCCTTTAGACTATTCTCTCTCACATTATCGTCGTGGGTGCCACTGGTACTGTATAAATCTTTATAGAACTCCTCAGCCACTTGAACTATCTCATCCATATTAGTAACGATATTGCCGGCTTTGTCTCTTAACGCATACGTGTGATTCTTGCCTATTCCTAGTTTCTTCTGCACTGCTTTTAGGCTTCCTCCGTTCTTGAGAGCATGTTCAATTCTATCCATATTATACTTCGTTATGTCAGCTGTCTTACGCTTGTTGATTAACATGGAAAATTGTGCCAGCTTTATTCTGTCTGTAGGGTTAGAGGCTTTCAAACATTGGCGTTTCTTGATCAGATCTTTCGTCTCCTGCGACAGCTTACTGGCATCCTGTCTAGCGCAGTTACCTCCGACTTCTATTCCACACTCCTTAATGATGCCCATAAGATTGTCGTTAATGCTTCAACACTAAGGTCCTCTTCCTGTGTTAAAGCCGAATACCTGTTCTGTAGCTTGATCCGGAATTCATCTAGTATCCCTCTTACCGCGAACTCATTGATTGGCTTCTTATGTAACAGTTTCTTCCTTTCCCTCCTCAAGTCTAAGCTAATTTGAGTTCTTACCATCCTATGGTCACTGCAGCGCACCTTGCCGAGCACGTCCACATCTTGTATTATGCCAGGGTTAGCGCAGAGTATGAAGTCTATTTCATTTCTTGTCTCGCCATTTGCGCTCCACCACATCCACTTTGGGCTAACCCGCTTGCGGGAGAAGGTATTCATTATCCGCATACTATTCTGTTCTAGAAATCCTACTAATAACTTTCCCCTGCTATTCCTAGAGCCTATGCCATAGCACGTGCTCGCTTTTTAGCACTGTATAAGCTTGTTGTGTCCTGCTAATATCAATGAGCCGTATTATATCCCGTTTACTACCCTCTAATTCCTCCAATAACACTGCTATACTCGCCTCACCAGATAACGTTGTAACGTTGAACGTTGCCAGGTTCAGATTCCAATGGCGGCCTGTCCGGAGCCAGGGATTCTTAGCACCCTCTGCTGCGTTATAGATCTGACCGCCGCCATGGTCAGTTGCTTCGCGCTGCGGGGGACTGAGGGCCGGGGTTTGATTATTGTTTTCATATAGGTTCATATAGATTTCATATAGGTTTTCATATAGATTGACCACCCTGGTGCAGTACTTGGCTGTGGCCAAGTACTGCACCAGGGTGGCCAATCTTACTCCCATGAGAGAGTGCGTTACAGGTTCTGGTCACCGGGATCAGGCCGCACTCCAGGCCTGTTTATGCAATTTTCTCAACACACGTTTTTTTTCGGTGGAAAATTGCGTGGCACCGGAATTCGAACCACGCTCCTCTTGCACGGTGGGGCGGATACTCTACCGTCACCGCAGGGGCTCTACGCCTCATTTAACCTACAGTCGTGCCTTCTTTGATCAGTCAAGGTGGACCAATCTGCGCTCGGTTACACCGCACAGATGGCACTCAACTGGACAAATATGCTGTTTATCACCTGCACAGGTGTGGCCATACATAATACAGGAGATTTTTTTTCTTTTTTGAAAGAGGATCCCCGTACAGTGATAAACTAAAAGAAAAGAAATATTAAAAAGGGGCGAAGAAAAAAAGGAAGAGAACAGAGGATTTCAACTCGTGACTCTTGCATGTTGCCTGGAGAGACAGCTCAGTCGGTTCATCCGTCAGGCTACAGGATACATTGAAGCGCCAAAGCTCCTGTGCAGAGCCTCATACTTACCTGAAAAGAGGCTGATGACGTCCGCGAAGGTCGATCGTTCTGACCACTCGACCATCGATGGTCGATGGTCGAGTGGTTGGAAGCCATACTTTCTTGGAAAAAATGGCCGCCCGTCGATGAGAGTGAACTCGAGCGGCTCTAGAGTCCAGGAAAAGCTTAAGCAGGTGCGAGCGCGGCACGCTCCGCGTGGGAAGCTAGCCCGAGTAACTATCTCAAGGACTGCTGCTCACGAGAGCGAAATACCTTTGTGTACTTATAATAACCCTAGCAAGACTATTTTCAAAAAGTGAATGGCCCGGAGGGCTGTACTACGAGTGCTAAGACTGATAATTTTCTCTCTCTCTCTCTCTCTCTCTCTCTCTATATATATATATATATATATATATATATATATATATATATATATATATATATATATATATTCCCATCTCATCTATGAGATCGAGTGCGAGCGCTGTTGCTTTGTGTCTGCGTGTAGTAGTTAAGGGAGCGAGTTTAAGGGAGGAGGAAAAAAGGAAAGGAAAATTTCTGAAGCATAATTGCAGCGCCATGGTTTTAAAGCGCGCCCGCGGTAGAGAAACGGAAGGAGATATAAACGTGCGTGGCCATGGTACGCACGCGAAAAACTGCCTTAATAAATTTAGAGACTTGAAAAGAAGTTTCGTTAACAACCAATAACATGGCAATCAGCACTAGAATACGACGAGAGAAATTATTGAGACATGGAAAATCCCCTTGAACTAAGTATGGTGAACTAAGTATGGTGAACTAAGTAGGTCTCCTATCTGATGCTAAATACAAATACATACTTGCAATTGCAAACAAGCCACAGTCGAGCGTGTTCCACTGGTTTTGTGCCCTTTTAGTGCAAATGGTCAGCGTTGGTGACTGCAATTTTAGCATGTGACAGATTTGCCTGATGGCATTGGAAGGAGTATCTTGGTCAATTGAGTCATATACAAAGGCTGTGGTTTCATCAGTGTCAACATTGGCTACTGTAAGCCAGTAATTGGGGTATCGGACATGCAAGATTTGATTAAAAGGGCTTTTTACTTGAGTATATAGTAAACGATGGCCAAGTAGCACATCTTGAAAGCCATCCCAATCAGGAAATGTTTCATGAATCAAGTATTGTCCTACGTTAATCACGCTGTCTGATATCAAGGTGCCCTGTACTAAAGTATTTAAATCAGCATCTGAAAGAGGCGCGTTTCCAGGCGTTTAACATGTCTGCTGTCACGATTGCAAGGTTTAGCATTTCCTTTTGCGATGGCAAAAACTTGCGCTTAACAGATTTGACTTTCTTTGGCCGTCCTCTTCTTGCTTTCACCAAAGGTACAACAAGTTTTGTGCTATTCCAATGCCTGCAACTGCATGTAGCAGTGATTTGGGGTAATGGAGCTGGTTTACCTTGTAAGCTAACTGTAATTTGATTACTAGGAAAGGCGGTTAAGTTTCTGAAGAATGCCTCGCATGATGCAAGTTTTCCACTAGCTCCTTCTCACCACAATTAGATAATACATTAGCCACAGTCATAGACATTTCACAAAGCCTATTTTAGTGTAAGAATACTTTTCTTGAGCAGGGTCAAGCTTTATAGATGGCGGCAGCTGCATGCTGCTTGTCACCATCGGTGTGGCACTTGAGGACATGCAGCAGTCACTCAGAAAATGATCCTTACACCACCTTTCTGGTATGCATGCTTTGTCAAAAAGGTCTTCCTGGGCAAAATGGCGAGCTGCTATAATGCGTGCACAAGGCATACTGTACTGATTATAAAAGCACACATGCAACGCGTCAGACATAACGAAACACTCTGCTCGGAACTTTCTGAAGCCACTACATAAGAATTAGCGGTGGAAGTAACCAGATAACGTACTTCTTTAAACCGTTCATACTGCTTAAGTACTTTACTCGTAGCCTCAGACGTGCAATTACGGGCCAAGTCTAGTTGAAATGGCGCACTCGCATCATTTACATTTAGGTTCAGCTTCATTTTCTTAAATTTGGAATGTTTTAGAGATAAGAAATTCTTCTCAATTTAATTTACTAATGCTTCCATGGGTTGAACCAAATGGATGCTTCAAGTGAGGTAACTTTAATCTTTGATTGTTACACTCAATGCGATTATTCATGTTATTACCAAATCTAAGAAGTTTTTGCCGATATTGCCACGTGGTGGTGACGTTTAGGAACACAATAGCAATACTGTGAAAGACAAAACTAACTTTTATTGGGCGAACCTGTGCCCACAAAACAGGCTACACTTATAGCACAACGATAGCGGTGAACACAGTCGGCGATCGTCGAAAATCTGATCAGCGGGTCAAGCGCGTCCGCTTTTATACAGCAGTCGTCCATTCCAGACTTCCATTCCATTCCATTCCAGACTAATCGCTGGGACACGCGTGTCTTCCACAAAGTTCTACACCAATCGTGTCACGCGATGAAATCAGATACCACAAGGCTTGGCGACAACAGAAAGCGAACAGAAGCATCGATAACATTCCAGAAACTTCCTATACATGCAGGCACGTCCTGCGCTTTGCGATAACGTTTGGTAAGCGGTGAAACGTGAGGAAGATCAACATCTACACGTGTCAATATGCATGTACCCACATTTCTTTACAGGAGTGGCAGTTCTGCATGTAATAAGAAATAAATTCTTTTGAAACCATTCCTTCGAGCTCAGCAAGCCTATCTAAATAGTGCTGCAGAGTGTAGGAATAAACTATTTTTTTAAGAGAGGGAGTAACTGATCACGCTGTAGCCTAGCTTTCTCACTGACCTTTTGCTGAAAGCATTGCAGCACATGCCATGTACAGAACAAAATTTCAATATTAGGAAGAATCTTGCTCAAAATGCGTAGCTCGTTCGTGACTTTATCTATCATGACTACTCTGCAAGGAGAACGAACGAGCGGGTTAAAATCTGCAAACTTGGCGAGCATAGCCTGCACAATTTCAGTCGTTTCATTTTGCAAAAGGGCATAATACATAGGTCTCCCTCGACCTCCACCATCTTCAATCAGAATAGAGGACAAGATATAGCCTTCAATGTTTGCTTTATATGTTCCGTGAATAAATAAAATCTCTGAATACTTTTCTAAAATCTCACGCATGTGCGTGGTCTGAAGTAGCACAAATTGCAGGTTATTACTTTGATTCTTTTCATAGTTAATGACCCAGTTTGGATTATTAGCCAACAAGGCGTCTATGTTTTCTAAAACCACTTCTTCGTGAGCCTGCTCGTTGCGAATAGGAATAGAGCACCTTTTCTTGTAAGTGTTAACATCTTGCATAGTTAATTTCTTGCCCGTTTTTGTGCGACAAATTTTTTTAAATACTTTGGGCCAATATTACATTTGGCAAAGTGAAAGAAGTCTGCCTTCTCTGCATCGTTCAGAAGCTTGCTTTGAGGATACAAGTCATACTGCGTGGCGTGAATATGCTTAGTTTGCAGCTTGGTTAACTTGTAGTGAAGAGTAGGTGATTTGCACAGGCTTACTGAAACTGCCATTTCACAACCAGTACCATTGTATTCTTGCTTCGGATGCTTTTCTATGCCGCTTGGTTTTATAGCATGACCATGAACACAGCTAAATGAAATCCTAATATACTCAAACTCTTTAGATTCTGTTGGAAATGGACTTCTGTGAAACCTATTTATTTTGACTATGTATAGGCCCTGCCTGCACCACTCAACAAAGCTTCGCCTAAAATAAATAAAATTATCAAATGTTGCAGTTAAATAAACTTTGCTGCTCCATCATTCAATACATTGACAAAGTTAGGAACTCTGGTTATGTTAGCATCAGCTCCTTCACAAACAGCCTGGGCATCAGAGCTGCAGGCCTGCAGCTGGATGTCAAAGCAGGCTCACAACATTTACGTCGCGTGGAAGAAATGCACCCATCTTTGTTAAAGCCACCAGCCTCTGTGCCAGGATTGCTCGTCATCTGCCCTCCATCTTGAATTGTTCCTGACGTACAGCATTTGCCGACCGGGGCCTCATTTGCAACATCGTTTATGACAGGTGCGCACTCAGCCATAGCAACAACCAAGCAGTATTTATTCTGCCTGCTAGCCACATGCCGCACCTTGCCAAAGCAATCACAAATGGCGTCATGAGAGGCACTCGCTTGTCCTTCAAGCTTGCTATCAGAGACAGCAGAAGCAGACTCAGATTTTCCCCTGTCAATGAATGTCTGTTTCTGGCTTACAACTGCTCTCAATGGTGAAGCGAACTTTAAGAACTTGGCAACTGTCAAAGCAAGAATTTGGCTTCCCTGTCTGCAGCCTGGTAACAGCTCCATTCTTGCTTATGCAGTGCTGTAGCCTTCTGCCGCATCTTCGGTACTACCAGTTTCCACTCACTGTCGCCACACTGGGAGACAGCCTCTGGCACAGCTGCTTCTCGAGCACTCGCCTCTCCTTTTCCCGCAGGTGAGCACACAACAGGAGCACTCTCATGCTTTCGTGTGGCTCTCCTAGTTCTCCTGACACAACTGGTGCTTGCACCTCGACAAGGGATTATTGGCTCAGCAGACCTCCCCTCGGCTTTTCCCCTGCATGGTACACTGTGCCATGGAAAATGGTGGAAAGCAGGCTGTCCCAGGTGAACGAAGCCTTGCTTCCCTTGCAACGGACATGGATATCACCAATAAGTGAAAAGCCAGCACCTTGAAGGGTTCTGGTAGGCTGGTTGGTGCCGTGCCTCTGCAAGGGAGCAGTGCTGGCTTTCCCGACAGGAGCTGGTGCTGCGAAATCTCGACTTGCTGCTCGAGAAGAAACGAAAATATGCAAACCAAGCGGGGGAAAGTCAGCCTCGGAGATTGCAGGGATGCTTTCCTGCCGAGTCCAACCGGTCCATGAAGAAGGTGCCTGGGTCTCCTTGTATGACTGCTGGATGCAGCTTCTCTCCATATGGATGGGCAGGCTGCAGGCCTCCTGGTACAAGAAGTCTGCCAGCACCTTGTTACCAATGCGGCTCGGGGGGACACCATCGCTGCTCAATCAACTGGACCTGTTGTCCACGAGACCACCCAGGAATGTGAAGCCACACTCGTGGCACTACTGTATCAGGGCATCGTTAACCTTTATGTAGTTATCATTCAGGTCATGCAACGAAGAGGTCTGAGCTTCCCATGAGCTGTACTGATTCTGCCACCGCGGAAGAATGGCAGAAAAAGCTACATGTACCATGGGATTACTTTCAATGGTCCCCGGAGCGAGCTGGCGATACTTGTCCGTGCATATGCTGACACTGTCAACAGTGTTCTTAGTGCCAACGTGCACAATGGCAACATCAAAACCAGCTAGCTTGTCAGCAATCAGTGACAGCAAATGCTGAGTCCCTACTCCTCTATGCGCGGCAACACTGACTGACAAACTACGACGCGACAGGAAATACTGGTCCGTGTATTTCACCATCGAGTCGCCAGCAACCAAAACACGTGTCATGTTGCAAGCAGTGCAATCTAAAATGCACCTAGAAGAGAAAGACTGCGAGAACATAAATGTGACCTTTTTCACAAACGAAAGGAGGCTACCTTCTCGTGAGCACTGCATATGTTGAATCCGAGAAATCTGCGCTAGGGTTAAACATAGCAAGCTGTCGCGAACAAGGTCAGCAATATCGGCAAATAAGCGACAAACACAATCAAAATACTATCAAAATACTTATTATAATAGCTATTAATAACGTTACACATATAAAATAATCCTGCAAAGCAGCTTTCACGCATATAAAAGAATGATGTTAAAGGCTTGCGACGAAGCAGTTGAACCAGGCCTTGGGACCAGCACCAGCGGCAGCAGAAAAGCACGGCACGCAAGCGCGCCTCACCGGATGCGTACTGAATGTCACGTCTGTACAATGAATAAAATTACGCGCCCTCGAAAAACAAGAAATACACAGGCATGCGACGTCGTGTTTTAGGGACGTAACTTCCGTGCGTCTGAGGAGCCGCGCGTTGCACCAATATTTCATCACCACCATCATCATCATCATCATCCTGGCTACGCCCACTGCAGGGCAAAGGCCTCTCCTATGTTTCTCCAACTACCCTGGTCATGTGCTAATTGTGGCCATGTTGTCACTCGTAACTACTTAATCTTGCGCGCTCACCTAACTTTCTGCCGCCTCCTGCTACGCTTCCCTTCTCTTGGAATCCAGTCCGTAAGCCTTAATGACCATCCGTTATCTTCCCACTCATTACATGCCTTGCCCATGCCAATTTTCTTTTCGTGATTTCGACTATGGTGTCATTAACTCGCGTTTATTCCCTGACCCAATCTTTTCTCTTCTTATCCCTTAACGTTACACCCATCATTCTTGTTTCCATAGCTCGTTGCGTCGCCCTCAATTTAAGTAGAACCCTTTTCGTAAACCTCCAGGTTTCTGCCCCGTAAGTGAGTACTGGTAAACCACAGCTGTTATATACTTTTTTCTTGGGGGATAATGGCAACCTGCTGTTCATGATCTTAGAATGCCTTCCAAACGCACACCATCCCATTCTTATTCTTCTGATTATTTCAGTCGCATGATCCGGATCCGTGGGCACTACCTGCCCTAAGTGGAAGTATTCCTTTACCACATCCTGTGCCCCACTACCTATCGTAAACTGCGGTTCCACTCTTTTCCACTCTTTACCACTTTACAATTGCTCGTAAGTGCAACGGGGCGTGGCACTTGCTGAGGCGCCAGACGTTTGCGCGCATGCGCGAGTAAGAACGGGTGCGAGAGAAAAAATGTGGAGGCTTTTGCTCCCTGAATATCTGACTCTGCCTAGGCACTACGGAGGAGTTTCTTAGCGCGAGTTTTGTACGTTTGCCCTAGCGTGCCGGCATTGCGGAGTGTGGTGGAGTTTGTTTACGTTCCGACACTGGCTGCCGGTGTGGTGAAAGAGATGATAATGTTGCAGATGTTCCCGTGAAAGCAGTAGGGACCATGAAAGAGGCCAGTCCACATATAATCAAAATGTAGAAGGCAGAGCGCCCTAGCCACCGCACTTGAACGCGAGTGGCTGGAAAGGCGCCGGTGAGGCTCGACACCGCTACAATCGCTACGAGAATGCGCCGCGCCACACAAACCCGTTTTACACTAACCTAACCTAACGTTAACCTAACCTAATGAGGCCGACACAATGCTTATGACATAACTGTTGTGAGAACACGCCGCACCATCCTGACGGATTTTACGCTAACCGAGCCTAACCAAACGGTAACCTAACCTAAGTTCACGTTAACCTAACCCAACAGAACAATTGCATCTCGCAAACGGTGCGCTTTCGACGTGAACGCGGCAAAATGCGGACGGCGTCGGCGGTAGCTCTGTCTCATTTTTCGATGCGTTGCCTCGTTGGTGCGGCTACAAGTTCATTGAAATACGTACACGTGTAAATGACTCACAAGCCGCACTTTTCTATGTGAAGGACCTATGGGTTTGCTCACTGTAGGTAAAATTTATTTATTGGTATCCCAACTTCACGGAGGAGGACATTATCCGAGTAGCCTCGCTTGCCGATCAACCAACGGGCCGCCCCATCACAATGCCGTTGTCTCATGTGCGCCTTCATCCAGATGCTGTACCGTCGCAGATCCCGAACTGTGCGAGCTATGTGTCTAGGAATGCTGCGAGAAAGGAAGACCCTGATTCCAATCACCCGCGCATAGAGCATGCTGCCCTCCAGATAGCCATCGCTGAATCCAAGAAGGCGTTTAACAGAGCACGTGAAGAGGATAAAGTCAATTCTTTGAGCGAGCTTACCAACCACTTGAGGAAGCAGGAGATGAAGTTCCTGGGACGTAATCGAAAAAAAAAATTAAAGGCTTCCTCTCATTCACATCGTCGACGACGAAGCACCGTGGCTGAAATACTCTGTTTAAGTGAAATTAGACTCCAGCATGGCGCTACATGTCATAAAAACGGCCGTAAAAATGCTAGGCGCAAATCTGCGCGTTCTTTAAATTTCTAACAGTAAAAAGGGTATTGGGGAACTCCTCGAAGGCATCGAGATTTGACACGGTGACCTGATGTCCAACTCAGTCGTGGATATTTGCGAGGCTGTTTGTTTACTGCTGGATAAGCTTTCCACGTCTCAAGCAGAAGTCGAGGCGACTGCATTCCATTTCTGAAAGAGCAAGGCACCTTCTACATATCGAAAAAACAGCGCAGGTGCTACTCTGCGCATTTCATGGTGTTCAGCTGCATTCTTTTCACTATATCGCCCCATGCGTACGCTTACATATGCAGCCATGGAAGCATCACGTTGCCGCATCCTATGATGATCAGATCACTATGCTCGTCTTAATGGTATAAGCCTTCAGCAAGAGCATCAGAGCGAAACATTCCTCAGCTAAACGGCGAGAAGAATTTCAGATGTGAAAGATGACCAGCGCTTTTTTACAGTTATGGTAGACGAAATGCATATAAAACCCTACTTTGACTACAAAGTAGACATTGTTACCGGTGCTGCGCTTAACACAAGTGATCCTGCAAAGTGTACGCTCGTTTTCATGGTGCGCAGCCTGATGTGCAAACTTAAAGAAGTTGCGCACATTATGTCATTGCACAGAGTAGAGGGGGGGGGGGGGGGTTCGTGCACAAGACGCTTAAAGATGTGAATTGCGGGCTGGAAAAAACCCGGTACGGGGTTGTGTGCGTCGTGAGCGACACCTGTGTGAACCGAGTAGCGATGTCCCTCTTCGAATCGCCTCCTCCTAACAGAATCGCCTACCGACACCCTTCAGACCCTGCAAGGCCGCTGTTCTTCGTTATAGACCCGTTACACATACTAAAATACATACGAAATAATTGGATCAACCAGAAAAATGAGGAAATTTGATTCTGCTTGCCTGAGATGCAAACAGACGCGCCACAGTCAGAGCGCATGCAAATAGCGTCATTTGCGACAATCAGAGACTTTCACAGCAAAGAGTGTGACCAGCTGTGGAAACGGGGCTATCGGCTGTCGAGAACAGCCCTCTAGCCTTCGAATATTGAAAGGAAGAACGTAAAGCTTGCCTTACAAACCTTCAAGGATTTATTACCTAAGGCGTTACGCGCGCTTGGAGCAAAGCAGGAACTATTCTCTTTTGAGGCCACTGCTACATTTATCGAGATCATAATCAAGTGGTGGAAAATTGTAAAAGTGAAAACTTCGTGGACGTCAAAAAGGCTGAGAAACCAGTTCCGACAACGACTCTTTTTCCTTGATAATGATCTAAAAATTTACTTCTTGCACGTACTTTTGAAATGGCTGCATGAATCAAAAAACAAACGCCTTGACAAGGGTACTTGTGACAAGAAAGACTCACGCTGCTCTCGAACACACTACCTACGCGCTTGTTGAGCTCGCTAGGTACACCTTCGAAAAGCTTAGGATGTCGTATGTCCTTTTCGGGAAGATAGAGGCTGACTGCCTTGAAGATCGGTTTTGAAAGTAAAGGCAACTGGCAGGTGTGCCGTATCACGTTTACATTAAGCTGATTTATGAAGTCGAAAACAAGCTGGGCCTGCTGAGCATCTTGCCTACTATTTCCACGGACCAGCACTTGGAATGTGTATGCAAGCAGGTAGAGGGATTTCATCCCAGCTGCGACATTGTTGTAAGCAGTGAAACCCTGTCGAAGATGCAGGACGTCCTTCCGATCCTGGTCTACGTTGCAGGATATGCACCGTACGGGACCCTCAAAATGATGAATTACGCGAAATGTGGGGACACGTTCACTGTGGGTAAGACAATCGCAATCTGTGCCGCTCATGAACACTGCGATTTTGTGAAGCAGTTGGACCGAGGAGGTCTAGTCTACCCAAGGATGTTTGCACTTGACGCTCTTGCTCACTGCTACGTTGTTGTAGAGCAGCTCCCTATGCAGCCAGAACTGCCACTAATGCCGGAATAACGCAAGGTTGTCACGAAGCTGACACTGCAATTGCTGGCCAGCGAAGAGCAATCCGACTTTGATGCCTGCGAGAATGTCACACGAGAAAAGTAGTACTAAAACACATGCTGCGGTGCAGCACGCACGTTTTGCTTAAGAACTTCTGTGGCAAGCTAAATGATAAACTTCTCGACGTGGGCGATGGGTAAAAAAAAAAGAAGGAAAGCCACAACTCTTCAGAACAGATAGGTGTATTGCTCCTGATATAACGCAACCACAGCACGAAAACTGGATTGTGTAAATGTTTCGCTCCTATAACTTTTTTGCAGTCAAATTTATTTTAAAATTCAGGCATGCTCGTTCGTGCATGCAAAAAAAGAAAAGCTTCCGCATGGTGCATCTGCAAGACAACCGCTCTTGAACAGCACTCTGTATTTCTACCAATCCTCCCCCTCGTGTGACGTCATGGGGAGAGAACCAAGGCCTTAAGCTTTTCTAGAGGGTCTTGGCCCGGCGAGACATGCAGACATCCACATTCGCCTCAGCATCCTTCGATACTATGATCGCGACCGCCGCGGGACTCTCGAGCGAACCACTTCTTCACGGTTCCGCTCGTAACAGGCGACGGGTTCACTTTCCAGATTATTGACAACCTGTGTGACGACAACAAAATGTGTAGTCGCGTCCACTAGGAATGACGACAACGAAGCGCCGACCAATGGCGATCGTGAGAGCGAACCGCTCCAAAGCGAACCGTTACAGAATACAGCCCCATGAAACTGAAGCCTGGTGTATACGCAAGCCCATGACCACAGTGATGCAGAAATAATAATAATAAAAAATCCTGAAGAAAAGCATATTCAACGGAAGTGCCTAGCAAAATAGTCGATCCATTGCTAGTAGAGCAAGTAGCTCGCCTTGTTCGAGATGACACTGATGCGTAAGCGCAATCGTTTCCAAGTGCCGAGGTAAAGCGACAGTCTCAGGTTATGCTTCTTTTTTGTGTGTGTTTTCCTTAGTAGTGGCGCGGATTTCAACGTCATGGCGCGAATTTTGGATTCTTTAAGGTCGATACGCCACGTGGTGGCGAAAAAAGGAAACTGAATTAAATGTTCCTAACTACTGGCTATGGACAGAAAAACGGGGACATGCATAAACGGAACCAAGACGGAGGGATTCACCGCTCCAGTCGCTTTTGGTCAAGTGGCCTGAACCGTTCGGGCATCCCGCGACATTACTTGGAAGTGGGATTCTCGGCTACTTAGAGTTTGCGGGAGTTTCACGAGCCAGCAAAATCAGCGCAGCAATACGCAATAACGAAAATGCTGAAACGCGAAATCGCGGGCAGCGTAGATTCGAGCGAAAACGGAACCTTTCGACCACCAGCGTCGTTTTCAACAGTAATGCCAATGAGTTTTTTTTTCTAAAAATTAAATACAACTGGAGATGTAGCATCTTATTTCGTCTTATAATGCAATACAATGGTGTTTTTATAAGGTGTGGTTGAGTACTGGTGACATAAATTAAATGAGGAGTGCCTGCAACATCGGCCAAGTACTTGAATGTCCCGGGGGAGTCTCTAATTGTGTCCTGCATTTACCTCAATTTCTCAGTTACTAAGGCTCTGTTCGCGACATTATTGATGCCTTAGAGATTCTCGAGCACAAATGTGTCACTTTAGCTTCACTTAAAATTTGCCCTTAGTGTCCCTCTGATATAAAGTAATGCCTCGTCAGCCATCTTTAGCAATTTAATAAACCATTTTACACATACACAAAGTCAGCGGACGCAAACCCACTGGGCTTACACAAGATTCCCCAAGCAGTACAAAAGAACGCATGCATATTTTGGTCGGCATATTCCACCGTGGGAACAGACTTGAATTAGCCCGAATCGGAATAAGTGAAGTGAAGGCGCCCCCTCTCTCCTATATGTTTGTCTTCTGTTTTGCCCTTGCTTCACTCATTCTTGCTTGCGCTAATTCTAGAGAGCGTCACGGAATACCACCTCATCCTAACCACCACTATAGCGACGGGTGAATTGAGCGCTTTCGCGACTGCTTAGATAGTCTTATTCTGGAATTCCACAAAACTCCAGTAAGTAGCTAAAGATCTTGCTTAAAAATCGCGTAACTACATGACAATTTGCTTTTTGGTATTTAATCGACGAACTTGTGATATCTTTCAACCTTCTGTTGAAATGCGAAAAATACGAATCAGACGCCGAGGGCACACTAATGCCACATAGCTGTCACCTTAGCTAACTATGTGTTCTTTGCCACAATTATCCGGCACCCGTTCCTAATAAGCCTGACGGCTTAGCGAACCGCAAACCTGCGTTCACAAAGCAGTTCGTGCTCCAGAGCTGACTCTTAACTGGCGTTGCAGGCAGCACCTGCGTCCCCCGCCCTGCAATTTCTGGGTCGAACGAGGTTCTGCACGTGGCCCCTGGAGCCACAGCGGGCGCAGTTCTCGGCCGGAGGCTTTCGATCACACAGCGCAGGTGCTCGCAAGCATCGGCATCGAACGCCACCCCGAGGATGCCAGTTCGCGGGGGCCGGCGAAACACGGATCGCAGCGTGACGCCGCTGGCCTTGCGCAGGCACGCACCGTTCGCACACTGCAAGTCGCGCTCACGTACAGGCGAGAAAAAAATGGTCATGGAGGGCGCAGTTCCAGCCAGATTTGTCCAATAATGGCATTTACCGTGAAAAAAGGAAAAAAAATTCCGGGGTTTTTGAGGCAGACCCGCAGTTTAGCATTTCACGCTTAGTAAAAGACAGCTGCCGTGTCCAGCAAATCGAGCCTGCAAGTTGGCAATGAATGCCCAGGACCAGCTCTTCGGCAGAGCACTGGAGAGGGCTACGGAATAATTTGGACCTCATAGGATTATTTAACCTCCTAGGCCCACTTGCAGATTATATGCCTCCAATATGTTTTTCAA
This sequence comes from Dermacentor variabilis, assembly GCF_050947875.1. Taxonomy (NCBI): domain Eukaryota; kingdom Metazoa; phylum Arthropoda; class Arachnida; order Ixodida; family Ixodidae; genus Dermacentor; species Dermacentor variabilis. The sequence continues at coordinate 21,201,319 of NW_027460291.1, read as the reverse complement.
AATTAACTCGGAAGTGATTACTGAAAAGAGTCACCCTGGATATCAAGCACGGTATAGGTGGAAATGTACGGATGTGGTTTATTCATATTCTTGTCACCCGCTTTCGAGCAATTTTGCACTAAATTAATCTAGAACACCGAGTTCTCACAGACGGCTAAAAGCAACCTTGAAGTGCGTTTCAAATTCCTCGGAATTGCGTGATAATCGAGTGTGCCGGAACATCATGGGAATGTACTAAATGTAGCTGCATCTTCATCTCTGTGTTTAGATAAACAAATGCAGCTTTTTCATAGCAACCAATGGGAGGTGGTCACTTCTTCCACGTACGTGGAGATATAGCTTTTCGCACCTAACTGTGGTACCTAATTGTAAACAAATACCATCCACTTTCGCAGCATACCAGTCGAGAATAAAACCAGCTGGAAAAGCGATTACGTCTCATGGCTGTATGAAGGTCTCGGGAGGTTAAAGTCGTTCACACGGCGGAAGAGAAGCACCAATTATCGCAGCGGGCAGCATATCACATAAAAAGATGACCATCACAACTTGCGGCCCTCAACGAATTCAGCTTTCAGCGCTCGTGGGTGGGATGAAAATGCGGGCTGGTATATCTTCCGGCCGTTCAGCGGTCGTCTGTCGTGTGTAGGCTAATAACCGTCGGTATCTCAACAGGCGATTGATTAGTTTGGCGCGCAGGGCTAGCAATGTGTTGAGGAATCGCGTTTGCTATAGCGAAGGCGAGGCTTCACGTTGTTGCGAGAAACGCACGTGCCATATGCTGAATGTACGGCCTATATGAACTCTCACCATGAGCAGGGTACAGGGAGGAGGCTCTGGTCTCTGGCGGTTCTGCGGTGCGCCTTAGCGCTGCAGTCGGCGGTAAGTATGTGGATTCGGCGAACCCGCTCCGGCTTTGTGGATGCGACCTTGCCTAGTGGCGCCTGGGTCATTCGTGAAGTGATCACGTGACATGTTGGCCCGTGCAGCACGCAATAGTTTGACCTCGCATGAATCCAGCTTAACCTGCAGCTAAGTACACGAGTGTTTATGCATTTCTCTCCCATTGAAATGTGGCCACTGTGGCGGGGAACCGCATGCAGAGCAGGACATTGTCATAAGCACTGAGCTACACCTTGGTGGGTGAAAACTAAAGTCAATGGTGGAATATACTGCAATTCTTTGCTTTTTGAAGCCATGCCTCCAATTGGTCAATCAGCTTCACGCGATCAATTTTAGCCAAAAATGGTCGACCCAGCAACGGAACCGACGTGCACATGGAGCAGTCCGACGCAATCGGTCGCAATCGCCGGGCATGCTAGCGAAGAACGTGAAACGATTTTGTAGTTAATGTCATTTAGAAAATAAAACTTGCTTGCAATTAAATAAAAGAAAGCGAAATAAAAAGAAAGCGCCGCAAGCAGCAGGATGCCAAAAGGAGAAATTAGCGGCACCGTACTGCCTTTATTTCTTCAAACCCTTCAACAAGGCTTAAACAAGAAATGCACGCGAGCGTGCCATTACAGACAGCAGCGGCAACGTTGACACATGCGCGAGAATATAAAATCAGGTGCAGCTGTGCGGTGCACGCTGCCGTGAAGTTCCAATTACGGCTGCCTCCTTGCGAATCGGGTCGGGGTGACCGACCTGAATCATTGGTCGGGGTGACCATCGAAAGACTGCGGTCTTGAGGGCACTTAGGATGAGCCAACGTGTTGCTGTTATTTTCGTAGATTATAATTTTCCCAACTGTATGCATGATTTCACTACGCTGTCAATTTTCCATAGGTGGCGATGACGCCTCAAAGGTGCCGTGATATCCGCTCGTAACGCGATGCCATGAGGAGATCCCGACCAGTGATTCAGGTCCGTAACCTCGACCCGATTCGCAAGGAGGCAATCGTAATTGGAACTTCACGGCACCGTGCACCGCACAGCTGCACCTGATTTTATATTCTCGCGCATGTGTCAGCGTTGCCGCTGCTGTCTGGAGTGACACCCTCGCGTTCATTTCTTGTTCAAGCCTTGTTGAAGGGTTTGAAGAAATAAAGGCTGTACGGTGCCGCTAATTTCTCCTTTTAGCATCCTGCTGCTTGCGGAGCATAGTAGCCCCTGCAGCTCAGTTCTACTTCTTAACGCTACGGCGGACACCGACTGCAAAACCTTGCTTCTACCTGCGGCAGCAAGCATTGGAACAGTTCGAGATAACACAAAGCCGCAGAAGGCCACTTTGTGCGAGTCATATAAAGGCGTCAGAGAAGGCAGTGCGGCGTGCGATAATTCCCCCAAAGAAAGAATGAAAGCGAAGGGCGGCGGACGCGCGTGCCAGCCCAGCCGCAGCCGCTGCGTAAAGCAATGGCCCAGATGCGACGGAGTAGCGAAAACGACGCCCAGTGGACGTTTACTCTACGAGCACCACAGCGACGTCAGGCCAGCGTCAAAGTAACATGTCAGGCCAGCAGATATGATGGGACGCGCATGCGCACCGCTGCTCTAGCGGCCCTCTCGACAGCAGGCACCGCGTCGGTAGAAGGCGCGTCGATGCAGTTTAGCACGCGCTCCCGTGGTCCGTATACTTTTGCTCACGGGTGTACATACCACGAACACATTCTATTTCCAAGCATTACCCTCTTCCCGGGCATTATTTCCTGTACTTTAATAGCACCAATACACGGGCTGCTGCGTATTTCAAGAACTTGGCTACAACCGACGCGACAGTACGCTACGAATACACAGAGCTGGCCACAACACAGGCTCTCAACCAGACCATGCTGGTCGTTCGCAGAATTCCTTCTACTCGCACTCAAGACAAATACGTGGGTGCAATGCCTGTCTTTGGTCGTTCAGAAGACAGAATTTTTGAGCTACAAGTTCCTAGCGTTTGAGCTCCTTGGTGTTATCTTTTGAGCGTTCTGCCGGCGCAAGCAACAAACTGCCGTGTTATCACTCTTGGCAATGGCTCATCGCGTTTTAGAGAAGCGCAAGTACAGAAAGAAGGTTTAAATTGTTGCGGGGCCATAAAGATTGTCACAAACTTGTGGCATTAAGATTCAGTAATCGCCAACTAACTTTGTCACCACGGCCGAGCTGCTTTTCGCTGCGTCACGACAGGCGCGGCGAGCGTGCCTCATAAGTAACAAAAAAGTACCGAAAATAATTTTCCACAATGTTGGGTGTCAGAGAAAGCGCCCCGAACTTGTCAATCCATCAAAGCGCGAATCTTAATTGCGCACCACGACCAAGCTGTTCTTCGCTAACCACGTCACAGTGCCAGGTACGCTCACTGTGCTTGAGAAGTACCCGAAAAAGTAACGAAATTAGTCACAATAATGTTGGGAGTCATCGAAAGGGCCAAAAATTCTCGCAGTAACATTCAGTACACGCGAAACTGCGTCACAGCACCGTATACGACTAGCGTGCCCAGAAACTACCGACATAAGTTAAAATAATAATGGGGCCCATAGAAAGTGTCGCCAACAACTCCCAGTACGAGTCATTAATTCAAATTAACCTCGCCACGATGGCCACGCTGCTTTTCCTTAACTGCGTCACATGTCTGTCCTAGGTGCGGTGCCGAAAGTCTAATTGTTTGAAACGCTTCGCAGATTTTCGCACAAAGGTTCTCACCTTGCCGAAGTGCAATAGTGCAGTGGTGCCATGTCGAAGTTCAGAAGGAACGAAAGAATTCGCCGGGAGCCCACCAAACCAGGCTAAATCCAAAAACAAAAACAGGCAGACAGGTGACCGAATAGGCCAACGCTCAGATGTGCGACCAGATTCTCTCGCTTCGGCGGTCTGTTTGACGAATGACGCATGCCTCTGGCTCGTCATTCGCCGATTCGCCTGTCGCTAGGCAACGGAAGTAAGCCGCAAAGTTTAATTTAATTTATACGCAGGTATTTTTACTTTTGCCGGGAAAGAAAAAAAAATTAAGCAATTTTTTTAAATCTCATTTCACCTTCTTTTTTTAGATGCTCGCGACAGCAAACGGTCGGCGTTAATACTATAGCGTGACGTATTTCCTGTTGCCACTCTTCGCCGAGTGTCCCCTTTTGTTATATTTCTTTCTCTGTGGCTCAAGTTCACCCAATAAAACACTAGTGTCGTCATTCTCAGTTTTGCTGCTATGTTCACCGTCACTACTAAGTGACATCTGACCGAAGTGCTAGTGAGTTCATGTACCAAACGCCCCCGCAAAGCCGCGATCCAAGCCCGAGGACAACACCAACGTTGGCGAACATCAGCGAGCTAGCCGCAGACTGCAAGGACTGCCGCCGGAGCACGACCTTCTGCCTGGTACGACCAGAAAGAGTATGGCCTGCTCAACAACCACAAAGGCGGCTCCGCAGTCACTCATCATGCTTCAACAACCTTGAGAGCCTCCTACCTTCCGTAGAGCTACGTTGGATGATCCGGAAACTTGGCTCAAAACCTTCGAAAGGATCTCGACCTTCAACAAGTGGACCTCTGAGGATAAGCTACGCCATGTGTACTGCTCCTTGGAAGATGCCGTGAGGACTTGGTTCGAGAACCGGGAGTCTACCCACACAACGCGGGACCTGTTTCACACTAACTTCCTGAGGACCTTCACGAGCGTTGTCCGAAAAGAAAGGGCCGAAGTTCTGCAGGAAACCCGAGGGCAATTACCCAATGGGACCATCGCTATGCGCACGGAAGAGATGACCCGTCCTTTCCGGCACGCCAAACCGGAAATGTCCAAAGAGAAAAAATTCCGCTTCTTGATGCGAGGCGTAAAGCAAGAACTTTTCACCAGACCGATCCGCAAACCACCGACGACTGTAGTTGAGTTCTTGAGAGGCAGCGACGATTGAGAAAACTCTATAAATGCGCACTGGGCGATATAATCCCGAAATGCTCACGCCGCAGTGCGCCATGCAAGCGCTGCGTTCTGGTGACCTCTAAGACCCCATCAGGGCCATTGTGCGCGAAGAGCTGTGCAAAATGTTACCTGCGTCGCAACTTTAGGTGTCCTCGGTTTCTGACATGGTCAAGGATGAACGTCGATCGTCGCTAGGCATTTCCGAAGTGAAGCCCGAATCGCCGCCTCCCGTGCCGGAACGGATGACCTACGCCGCCGTCGCCCACCGTCAAAGTCTTTCTTTGCGCCCGAGCCAGAGCCCTGTAACACGGCAATTCCATCGTCCACCGCCGATGCCCATACCGCAACTTGAAAATGAGAGGGGCAGGCATTCACACCTTGGAGAGCGCCCTCGCTACATCGCCGAACACCTCACCGCTGCTCAGTGTAGTTCTCAACGACCATACCGTTCGCCCTCACCAGGCCGCTACCTGTCGCAGGAACGCCAACCATGCACTAGCTCAGCCCGGGGCCTGTCTACGAGCCTATATACGGAAAACTAAAAGTAGCAACCGATGGAGGTGCGGTTGCTGTTCGTGGAACTGATGAAGATCCTCCGCCGCCGACGAAGACGCCGAAAATCTTGTCTCCACGACATATCAACGAGACGCCGCCATCCCGACGAAGTCTGGCAGCAAATAGCAGGCCGACGAGATACGACCTGACGGCGCCACGTACCAGCCACAAGTCAACGCGACGAAGCCGTGATTCCAGGCCAAGGCCTAACTGCAACAAAACGCAAAGCACCACCGACCTCGAGGTGCTTCTCGACGGCCACGTAGTGACCGCCTTAGTGGACACAGGAGCCGCCTACTCCGTCATGAGCGAATCCATCGCTGCCCAGTTGAAGAAAGTTAAGACTTCATGGGAAGGCCCTTGAATTCGTTCCGCCGGAGGACACCTCGTAATGCCGAATGGAATCTGCACGGCAAGAATTATCGTCCATGACCGGACTTACCCTTCCACCTTTGTTGCCCTCCAACAGTGTTCAAGAGACGTCATTGTCGGCAAGGACTTCCTGAACCGACACGGCACAATCATCGAGTAGAAGCCAAAGTCAATAACGCTATCCGAAGATCACGCGATACTGCCGGAGAGCGCTCGTAGTCACCATGCCTTCAGTATACTCTAGCACCAAGTCAGCATCCCGCCTCACTTCAGCACTGTCACCTCCGTCGGCAGCGAAACGTCCGCAGTCGTAGAAGGCGTCATCGAAGGCGACCAACGTCTACTGCTCGACCGTGATATTTGCGTTGCAAGAGGGATTGCTGGACTGCACGGAGGAAAAGCGAAATTGATGTCGACAAACTTCAGCCAGCAGTTCAAGCGCATCAACAAGGGCACGACGATCGTATACATCGAGCAAACTGTGTAAACCAGCAATGCGTTTGTCCTCTCGGATTTGGCCACATCAAACCCGACGACCAGAGTTCCCGAACCAGACTTCGGCCTAAATCCAAGTCTCCCCATGATTAAGCAGTAACAGCTCAGAAGACTGCTTCGACGATACAAACACTGCTTTTCGAAGGCATCGCGGACTCGACAAACACCAGTCGCAAAGCATCGCATAATAACCGAAGAGTGCGCTCGACCACTCTGCCAGAGCCCCTGTCGAGTTTCGACGCGAGATCATGAAGCTATCAGGCAATAAAGTGACGAACTGCTGGCCGATAACATCACCCAGCTGTCTAAAAGCCCGTGGGCATCTCCTCTAGTTTTGGTGGAGAAAGTGTACGGAACCTTACGTTTCTGCGTCGATTATCGTTGACTGAACAAGATCATGAAGAAGGAAGTATACCCCCTCCCATGGATCGACGGTGCATCAGGTCGGTTCTGCAACGCTAAATACGCGTACTTTTCATCGATGGAAATATTGCTACTGCCAAATAGAAGTCAACAAGAGATAACGAAAAGCTCGCCTTCATCCCGCCAGACGGCCTCTATGAGTTTGGACTGTGCTCGGCGCGTGCAACGTTCCAGCTCGTGATGGACACAGTTTTAGTAGGATTGAAGTGTCAGACCTGTCTTCTTTACTTCGATAACGCCGGCGGCTTCGCCAAAAATTTTGACGATCACCTTACGCGGGTTGCGACAGTACTAGAGGCCATCATGTCGTCAGGGCTCACTCTGAAGCAGGAAATGTGCCGCTTCGCTTACTATGAACTTGTGTTCCCAGGACACGTCATCAGCAAATCTGGAGTGCGCCCCGACGCACAGAAGACATCTGCCGCGCAAGGTTCTCGCAACCGATCGAAATGAAGGCAGTGCATACATTACTTTGCATGTGTGTGTACTGCAGGCGCTTTATCAAGGACTTTTCACGCATCGCTGTACCGCTGACATATCTAACTAAATGTGATGTCCAGTTCAAGTGGGAAACGCCGCAGGCCGACGCATTTCAATAACTCAACCGACGCATGCAGTCGCCTCCGATACTTGAGCAGTTTGACGAGGACGCCGATACCGAAATCCGCACTGACGCTAGCAGTCTAAGCCTCGGTGCCGTCCTAGTGCAGAGGAAAGGCAGACTTGAACGGGCGATAGCTTACGCAAGCTGGTCGCTGTCAAAATCGGAACGCACTTGTTCTACGACCGATACGGAATGCCTTGCCATCATTTGGGCTTGAGCTAAATTCCGCCCTTACCTACATGGCAGGCCATTCAAAGCCGTCAGCGACAATCCCGCGTTGTGTTGGCTAGCGAACTTAAACGACCCTTCAAGGCGGCTGGTGTGTTGGAACCCAAGTTTGCAAGAATATGTGATCACTGTAATCTACAAGCCAGGACGAAAACACTCTGATGCCGACTGCCGGTCACGCGCCCCCATTGACCCGCCACCGCAAGACGACGAGGAGGAGGACGGCTTCCTTCGAATAATAAGCGCGGAAGACTTCGCTGAACAGCAAGGAGCAGATGCGGAGCTGGAAGGTCTCGTAGAGTATTTGGAAGGGAACACCGATGCTGTCGCTACGGCATCTAAGTGAGGATTGTCTTCGTTTTCGCTTGAAAACAACCTACTAGTAAAAAAGACCCCACCAGTCCGCGGCAACTACCTTCTTGTTCCCTTAACACTCCGTCTAGATGTACTGCACGTCCTACATGACGATCCGACCACTGGACACCTCGTATACTGCCGGACGCTATCGAGGATACAAGAAAGGTGTTGCTGGCCACGCGTAACCGCTGATGTCGCACGTTATTTCAAGACGTGCCGAAACTGTCGGCAACGCAAGACACCACCGACAAGGCCAGCTGGATTACTGCATCCGATCCAGCCTCCTTGCCGCGATTTCAACAGAGCAGGATGAACTTGTTGAGACCCTTTCCGATGCCAACATCCAGAAATAAGGCGGTTGTCGTGGCGACAGACTACCTCATCCGCTTCGCTGAAACGAAAGCTCTGTCGCAAGGTAGAGCAGCCAAGATAACGAACTTCGTCGAGAAGAACCTGCTGCGACAAGGCACCCCAGAAGTCCTCATCACCGACGGAGGAACGGCCTTTACCGTGGAGCTCACCCAAGCCATTCTGCAATACAGCCAGACAAGGCATAAGAGGACCACTGCCTACCACCCGCAGACGAATGGTCGTAGGAAGTGCCTCAATAATACCCTCGCCGACTTGTTAGCAATGTACGTTGACGTCGAACACATGACCTGGGATGCCGTCCTACCGTACGTAACCTTCGCTTACAACACGGCGGTGGAAGAAACAACACTGATAACGCCGTTCAAGCTTGTCTGCGGCAGGAACGCTACGGCGACTCTCGACGACATGCTGCCACGAGTCACCGACCAAGAGAATCTTGACGTCACCACGTATGTCCAGCGCGCCGAAGAAGCCAGACAGCCCACCCAACTGCGGATCATGAACCAGGAGAAGACCGACAGCCGACACTACTACCTTCGACGCATATACGTCGAATACCAGCCCGGCGATCGCGTTTGGACTTGGATGCCGATACGCCAACGAGAACACGGTGAGAAGCTATTACGCCGCTATTTCGAACCCTACAAGATCATCCGGCGCATTGGCGCACTAGACTAGAGGTGGTGCCAGACGGCAGTTCGCTATCACAGCGGCGCCGCTCATGACCTGAAATAGTCGATGTTGGGCGGCTTAAGCCGTTCTACCAGCGTTAGCGAACTTTGGGACTTTACATAGCTGAACATCGGACTTTTTTGGACTGTGTTACCTTAGACGGTGCTTCTGCGTTGTTTTGATCATTTTGTTTAATAAGTGTCCTTTTTGTTTTTTAGCTCTGTTCTTTGGTTTGGAGCATCGGCGCGATACTTTTTGAGAGGGGAGCATTGACACGTGTACTTGTTTGTCTTTATCGCGTGACCGCTCTTCACCTTCTAAGAAATCTTATCGCAAAGCGCTACGCGCTCGCACGTATCGGAAGTTTCTCGAATGTTATCGATGGTACTTCTTGCTGCCTGTTGCCACCGAAAGTTGTGCAATCTGATTTCATGTGCGCGCGACGCGAATGATGTAGAACTTTCTGGAAGACAAGCCGGTACCAGCAATTACTCTGGAACCTTCAATGACTGATATCTAAAAGCCGACGCGCTTGACTTGCCGATCAAATTTTTGACGATCGCCGACTCTGTTCGCCACTGTCGCCGTTCTTTGAGTGGAGCCTCTTTTTGAGGGCCCAAGTTCGCCCAATAAAACGCTAGTTTTGTCATTCCCAGTTTCCGCCCTTTCTTTAGCGTCACTACTGCTTGACAATACATGCCATTCTCCCGTATGCATTAGAACACGTGCTCCGAGAAACTTGATAGCGTCTGCCGCGCCAGAATTGAAAATCTGTCTTAAAGAATCAAGCCAGGTGCATAAATTTCGCCTCTTTTCTGGATAATGAGATGGATGGTTTGCTGATACAAGGCCCACTGAAGGTGGTGATGTGATAGCTTCTATGATGAGCCTGGTCATCTCGTTAAGACTTTTTCCTATGTCACTGTTTCTTGAGAGGCTGGCAGGGGCATCTTTTGCAGTGCTGTGCAAGAAAACCATCGATCTGTACTTTGTTGAGATTGCTGTTACGCTCTCTCAGCCTATCATTACCGCATGGTCCGGTCAGGCCCATGTAGCAAGCTCCGCAGGTTGTAGGTATCTCGTAGAAAACACCCGTTATACATCCTACAAGCTTATCCCGGTGATTCTTATCGCAGGTCATCTTCATTGTACGTACTGGTGTGAACTTTCAAGATAGACTGCTTAAGTTGTTAGGCGCCGAAAACGCCATAGGAATGTTATTGCGTTGTGCTCTAAACTAATGTAATTGAGTATTCTTCGTTCTTTCCACAGAAGCACGTTTTTCGTGATACTGAAAATGCAAGGAAAAGAAAGAAACAAAATTTTCAATGGACACAATTTGATTGAAGCGTCGCATTAATTGGTGTACCACTGAAGTCAAATGCTCGCGTCATCCACTGAAAGACTCAGCTAAATCGGGATCTTGTTATACAGCCCGAGTCGTGTGGTAATATTTTGTTTGTACAATAATTTAAAGCAAAGGGGAAGATACCCCCATGGCTCTCATTACGCATCCTCTTCTTGTGCTACATGCACATAGGCTATTCTGAGCATCATTGACGTCCATCGGATGAAGCGTACGGTTCGGACGTGAGTGAACCATAGTCGCCGCTACGGTTTAAAATGATGCATATCAGCGCTTGATTCCTAGTCAGCTTAAAGGCTAGTATGATACGCCTATATGGGAGAGGTTTCATGACTGAATTTCACAGCGCCAACTGCAAATCCTATTATTTATGCTTCGGTACCGCACCAAGGAATGGTGTCTGCCTAAGACGTTTGGTGTGTCGCGACACCATGGACCCCAACAGACCGGGTTTGGACCCTCCAGCGTCTTGCTGTGCATGGCTTAGGTATGCACATGGCTTTCCGGGGAACGGAAGATCCTGGGGCCTGCGTCGATGCCGGATTTGGGGTCCTTTATGGCCCTTCATCACAGTCACGACGCCTCTTTGGCTTCCACTTCGCGTAGGTGGAACTTCCGTTGTGACCCACACGGGGGAAATGGACGCATCGTCCTTTCGTATTCTTTCTCCTACCTTTCACTTTCCTATGTTCTTTCTGGAATCTATCCTGTCTACTCCCTCTTTTCGAATTTTATTCATCTTCCATGCGGCCTGGGTTAACCTTGTGTGGTGCAGTCAACCTTCGTCATAACATATATGGTTACAGCGGTAACCTACTGTTGGCTCAGTAGGATTTGCTTCGCGACAATCCCTGCAGTGTCCCTTGTTGGGCTTAGTGGTGGGTGAATGACATCGCCGCTGAACAAACAGTACATTTCATGGGATCGTTGAACCCTTTCTCCTATGATCGCTCATCAGAAAGGGGGCACACCGATGCAACATTTCATTTTTTTAACAACAAAGATACATTCCTGAAATTCTATGTAATACACAGTCAGAAAGCTGTTAAGAACTCCAGAATGATTTCTTCATTCCTTGTCTCGACATGTCTCGCAGAGACCGTTACAAGTAGCTATAAAGACACGAACATGGCGAGTAGGGACCTACTACTCGCTGTCTGAGCCAAATTTCACTATGACAAACATACGAACCTGTGTGGTACTTGGGGATAACCCTATTTCTATAAACGCACGCCGAATCATGAACGCTGTGAAAGGTGCAATTTCTGAAGAAGACTTGGACTAGAATGATGACGAGCTCTTGAACGAATGGAAAGATGAAAACTTCAACAAAGTACAATGAATGATAGTCAGCCCTAAAAATAACTGCCAACAAAGCACACTTCTTACGTTCGGCACACGCACATTACTAGGTTACCGGTTGAAAGAGGTTACATGAAGTTCAGCATACGGCCATACATTCCTAACTGACAACGCTGTTTTAAGTGTCAGAGATTTTACCACGCTTATGGCAGTTACCGAGGGTGGCGTACGTGTGTAAAGTGGGCTATTAAAATTACTCCGCTGATCACTGTAATGCTGAGGTCCATTGCATGAAGTGCGATGGTGCTCGCCCTGCATACCCCTGACCTTGTGCAGCCTGGAAAAGCAAATAAATAATCGCGGTCAAGTTCAAGGAGAATATACAACTTTCAGAGAGTCACGACAACGCCTTTCGCAGTTCACATCTGATGACACTATGGCACACCGGCGGGAAGCACCACAAGGGCACATGGCGACTTTTCGCATCACGCCCCACCAGAGCTCGACACCGCCACATGCTTCCCTCCCCCAATAGTAGCAGCTAACCTTGTCCAACTTTCCCTGAACTCTACCACGCCGGCGGCCTCTTCCAGCGCTGGTAGCAGCCAGTGCCGCTCAGAGGCCAAAGCGAACCCATCAAACTCTGGACTGGTAGGCTCGAAGGTCTTTGTATTTCGACGTGAGCCTTTCACGACAAACGCACTAGTTACAAGAGTTCATTTCCAACGCCTCGCAAGAGGCGATGGACGCAACACCCAGCCCACCGGCGCCACTAGCGCCGAAGGAGCGACATAATTTTTTCGACCGCTCTAAAAGAGAAAAACTTCGCATCACGGCGTCCAGAAAGGTCTCCGTGAGCTAAATCTTCTCCCTTATACAAAGAGAAGACAAAAACTACCTTCAACATGTATCCACAAAAATAAGACTGGAAGATCAGGGGTATTCTGCAGATCTAGATGACGCCAGAGAACTCCTACATAAGTACTATTCAAAGACGCTCTACATTCAAGAGACACGTTTGAAGCCCACGCAAACAAACGTTCTCCTGTAGTATGCTATTTTACGCAAGGATTGTGATGAGGCTTGCACATCGCCTGGCGTCGTGGCGATATTTATCGACAAGTGTGTATCTTGTCAACATCTGGCCCTCTAGGCATACGTAGAAGCAGTATCAATGCGAGCAATTCAATTCAATAAATTAGTTACATTGAACACTATTTGCATGCCACCACATTATGATCCCAATAAGACAGAATTCTGTAGCTTTAGTAACCGGGTACACGAACCTTAAATTTTTGTTGGCAAATTTATTGCCCATAAGAATCTGTGGGGAGATTCCTGGTGTGCCTCGACGTGTCGACTAATAGAAAGCTTTCTAGTTACTTCTGGCACTTGCGTGTTGAATAAGAAAGAGCCAACTTACTACAACATTCAAACAATTCTTCTTCTTCGATATATTTACCTATCGGCTGAGTGGATCTTTTCCTCCACTTCCTGTGGAGTTTCATCAAAAATACTTTTGGGAGTTACCACTTCCCTGTGGCGCAAAACTTATAATGGCAACAAGACTGTACTACGCGTGTCCGTAGATAAGAAGTACCACCGGTAGATTGGTTGTGTTTTATGGAATCGACATGTATATCATATTATAACAGAGAGGTACGACAACGTTCTGTACTCGAAATATTATCAGCGGTATTTAGTATAGACAACGCAGTAGTGTGTTTTACTGTTTTAATTGTAGACGCAGCAAATGAATAGTCCTTAAACAAAGGGAAGCACATCTAAATGAAGGGTTCCCTGTTGGAATAATGACCGAAACAGGCATAAAAAAAACTAAGTAATGCCGATCTCCAAGTGCGGGAAAACCCCCTTTAGTTTTAACACGTCAGGTCACAGGGAAGGTGTACGCTGAGAGAGGCAAAGAGGGCAAGCAGAGAGAGGTTTCTCTCAAGCATATACTCTTACACACAGGAGGCGAACGTTTAGAATGGTATGACAAGATTTAATGGACAGCCAACCCGGCCATTACTCCTGGTCGATGACCAATGGAATTCATAACAAAACCAGCCAGTGGCTCTTGGCGAACACTTCGAGCACCTATTCAATTCAATTCACCATTCCGAGACATCGTTATAAGACAAAAAGTAGCAGAATACAAGACATTTCATCTCAAATGTAGACATAAAGAACCTTATAACCTTCATTTTACCATCGCCGAGCTGAGAGCTGCCTTCACTGCTTTCCTTATCTACGCACCCGGACCTGACACAATCATATACATGCTTCAGCACCTTCACAACGTTAATATAATGACACTGCTTGCTGTCTGCAGTACTATATTGGCTGCTGGGTACTTTCTTTCTACATGGAAATCAGCAATTGTTGTAGCGGCTTTAAAACAGACGAAAGAACCCGCCTCTGTAGCAAGTTATCGCCCGATTCCGCTCACGAGTTGCATTTGTTGAAAAAAAAAATTATGCAGATCCCACACACTGTGGGAATCGATGTAAGTGAAGCTTTCCGTGTTGGAACCTTTGATTGACGATAATTAGTTGTGATGCTGACCGCTAAAGCTTAATTTCTTCAACGTTTAGGCTAACAAGACAGTGGTGAGTTGATGTTAAAGGCTCCCTTGCGTACACCACTGCTGTTTGTCTGCTTAGTACACAGAACACACAGGGAGAGGTGTTTGCTTGAGACGTTGTTGTGCGCCACATTTCCTAACCTCGGAGAGGTTTGAGTGTCCTCATTTCCTCACATGGCACGTCGCGTTGTGGCAGAAGTATTCAACTTGAATTCGATTATGGGGTTGTACGTGCCAAAACCACACTCGGATTATGAGGCAAGCGATAGTGGCGGACGCCGGATTAATTTTGACACCGTGTTGTTCTTTAACGTGTCCCAAAACCTAAGCACCCGTGCGTTTTTATTTCGCCCCCGTCAAAATGCGGCTGCCATGATTGGGATCAAATCCACCTCTAGCAATATCATAGCCGCAAAGCTGACACGGCTGGCACAGAAGTGTTGATTTGACGGTCGACCACTTCCGGAGTGGCTCCTGGACCCTACGGTGGGCTTTAATTATTACGGCTCTGCGTCTGCACTCCCTGCGTAAGGTGCCCGCTTGACATATTTGCATGGCATTTCAGAAATAGCAGCAACGTACTCTACTGTACCTTGAACTTAAGCTTACCCTGTTCCCCGTTACCGCTGTCGTATGTCAGTGGGGTTCCTTGCCTTCTCATGTCACTTCCCCCTCTCTTATCTGGGAACTGCCTCTTCTCCTCCCTCTCCTTCTTCTCCTCTCTACATTTCTATCTGCCTCCCCTCTGGCTTCGCATGTTAGCAGAGAGGGAAGAGCTGCAGCTTCTGCAATGCTTCTGAGGGGAGTCACGGATAATTACAGCTGTCAAGCGGCTAACGTAGTGACGGTGTGGGAGCTCCAGAGGGAATTGTGCACATGCGACGCGGTGGGGTGAAAACGAGTTTCTCCCGTCACTTTTCCTATCTTACTCGCGCGTTATGTATAGACAAGAACGGCACCGCGAGTGGCGCAGCTGAATGGATGGACGGATGGATGTTATGAGTGTCCTCTTTAGAATGGGGCGGTGGGTTGCGCCACCAAGCTCTTGCCATTATACTGCCTATTGTCCTACCTAGGTCAAACAATAAAAAAACGCTGTGAACTCCCACGACCGACTTTTCTGATCCCCTATTGCAAACTGTGTTTTTGTATGTCTCCGTTTTTGTCGTTTCCCTACTCTTATTCCACCAATCTTCCAATCACCTTTTACTAATCCCTATTGCGAACATGTTTACTTTTACACTGCTCCCGCTGAACCCAACGGCTTCAAGGAGGCCAGTGGTGCCTAAATCGACCGCTGCGTAGACGTCTTCACATTCTAATAAAACGTGCTCCATAGTTTCCCTAGCTTCACTGCAGCAAGCACATGCTTCATCTTCCTTCTTATATCTCGCTTTATAGGTGCGTGTTCTAAGGCATCCTGATCTCCCTTCGAAAAGTAATGAGCTTCCCTTTGGGTTATCATAAATGGTTTCTTTCCTGATTTCGTTTTTTCCTGTTAAGTAGTTACTCATGGCAGGTTTCTTCTCCACTGCCGCCAGCCATGGGTATATTTCGGCCTCTCTGACTTTCCGCTTGACGTTCTTTGTTGCTGTGTTGTCCACCCTAGAGGCCGCATACTTGCTGGTAAGCTTCCTAGTTCATTTCCTCCACTCTGAATCAACGTTTTCCTGTACAGATACTTCAAAATTCTCCCAGCCCATTTACTTTATTCCATATTCCTCAGTTGTTCTTCGTCCTGAATTTCACTTCGAGCTTCCCTCACTACAAAACTAGCCCAGCCCATATCACCCTACACAGCTTCACTTCTAGTCTTCCCGTGAGCGCCCAATGCGAGGCGACCCACTGACCTTTCGTTCCCATCGAGTCCTCCTTGCACTCCTGAATTAAAGCAAGCGACTGGATTTCTAGAAGTAAGTGCTGGAACCATTACACCTTTCCACATACCTCGAAACACCTCGTACCTATTGTATCCCCATAGCGTTCTGTGCTTCATTATGGCTGCGTTTCTCTTCCCCTCCACTGTTATTGTTTTTTTTTCCGAGTTTCCATATATCTATTGCCTTCGTTTATCCATATACCAAGGTATTTATGTTCTATTACCCGAGGTATTTCCTGGCCCTGTATCGCCACTGTGTGTTCACAGTTTTCATTGAGTACAATAGCACCTGATTTTCTAGCACTAAATTTCAAACCTAAATTGTTGCCTTCCAGGCGACAGATATTACCCAGACGTTGCAAATCACTTTGCTTATTAGCTAGCAACACAATGTCGTCCGCATAAAGTAAACCTGGAAGCTGCTGCTCTACTACTGTACCCGCCTGTTTGTATGAGAGATTGGAGCCGATATCACTTCCTTTTAGCACCCTCTCCATCCTCACCATGTACATCATAAACAGCAGTGGGGATAATGGGCACCCCTGCCTCAGTCCCTTGTTGATATGAACTTTCTCCTGGCTCCTAATCCCTTCCCATTCAACGCAAACGTTATTTTGTAGTTAAATCTACCTGAAAAGCTGTAGACAATCGTCGCCTAAGGCTTCTCCTTCCAGAATATCCCACAAAATCGTGCGGTCCACGTTGTGATAGGCTCCTGTTGTGTCTACAGAGGCCCCATATAACGGGTTCCTTTCTACTTTTTATAGTTCAATACACTGAGTGAGGACAAATGAGTTATCTAAAGGCTTACCTATTCTGAAGCCATTCTGAAGTTCTCCCAAAATGGCATCATTCTCTGCTCCTGCATGAAGCTTTAATTTGATTGCCTGCATTGCTAGCCAGTATAATGGTCAACGTTCTATACGAGTGAATTCTATCTTTTTCCCCCCTCACCTTTATAAATTAAATTCATTCTACTTTGTTGCCAGCTCTCTTGTATTCGTCTATCTTTCAAAGTTTCTTCCACTGCTTTCACCAGAGGTTCCTTCCTTTTTGTTCCTAGTTCATTAATCAGCCTAACGGGAACCTCGTCTAGCCCTGGGGCTGTGCGCTTAGGAATTTTCTCTTCGGTTTTCTTGAACTTTGTCAGTTGAAATTTGTCAGCACTAGCTCCTTTTCCACCAGGGTATTTTGCATGTTCTGTTTTTTCTTCAAATACAACCTCGTGATTGCCTTGGGAAGATTCAGCTGCTGTTTTCTGGATGTAATTATTGCCGCTTCTCGTTCTAGTTTGTTTTCATCTTCGTTTGGCATAGGTAGTATTGTTGCTGACTTCCGGTCTAATAATTTTATGTGGTTCCAAAATATTTTAGGTGCGGCCTTCTTTTTCTCACGCATTTCTGACAACCAACGTTCACTTTCACCTTTTAATTTTACTTGCACCAGTGTTTGAACCATAGACTTTTTCTCCCGGTATAGTTCCTATGTACTGGTCACCACATCCTGCGGCAAATGCACCTTCTATGCTTGCCTGTGCTCTCGGGATGCTTTCTGTCGTTCGGCGATCGCTTCTCGTATCTCCCTGTTTCAACCGCTTTTCGGTTTTTTTCTGCTTTGCAACGAGCATGTTGCTTCGCTTGCCGTATTTCTGTCGTTATTACACTTAGACGCTCACTATATTTCCGTTCTTTGTTTGCCCATTGGCCAAGTTCTTCCTCTACTGCTGTGACTATATTTGTTATTTGTTCAGCGTTCAAATTTGGAATGCCGATTTTGCACTCCTTGCTATCTTTCTTAACTACACAGCCCGTTTTCAAAATGATGCGCATATGGTCACTCCCTATGCTGCTATAACCTTCCTCATCAATGACCATTTCTCTCAACTTATGAATTGTCTCCTGTGCCCCTGTTTTTCTCCGTGGCGGCCTCCAGGTAGGTGCCGCTCTTTCCAGCTAGCCCTTCACTACGTTGCACCCATTCCACGTACTTTGCTAGCACTCACTCTCCTATCATGTTGGGGGTCTGTGTTCCATCGTCACGCACATTCTCGTTCACAATGGGGCCCTGTTCAGTTTTTCCTCGGCTGCTTCAAGTCTTTTTTCACTACCTTCCATGCATCATGCTCCCTATTTAGCTCATTTTTTAGCTCTTCCACCTGTTTGACAAGCTCTTCCTGGAAAGCCTCCCTTTTGTGCAGCCTAGTATCGACATCACAGTGTGTGCCGCTTGACTCGATTCCCTCTTCATTCTCATACGTCCCCTGATCTGTCTTGATGGAACCCCCGCGCACTGCCTGCTTTCCCGGCTTTCTTGCCATGTATTGCACGGGTTTTTCTGACGCAAATACTCTAATGCTGTAAAACTATAATAATGCAGAGCACGTGCATTTTAGCGAAAACCGATATGCACAGGATCCAAATACTCAAAATGTCGCAAAGCAACTCTCACCACTGTTTCAAAAGCAATCAATGCCGCAGAGACCCAAGGTATCACACGCTCTCGCACACGCTCAACCTCGCGGCCACGCTCTCAATTTCCTACCAAAACACGCACAGTAAAATCTTTAATACCTATTAGTCTTGCCAACTCCAAGCTACCACTTAAACGCTACTAACGCTCAACGTCCCACCCGGCTGCAAGTGTTGAAACACGTGGCGGGGAAGGACGCTCTAAGCATCATGCAAAACCAAACGTACACGAAACACACCCGCGCACACGAAACACGAGAGGCAAAAAAGAAAAAGAAGAAAACCACCCAATTACTATTAGAAGGCTAAAAAAGATCAGCAAATCAAAAACAGAAGGAAGCTGAAAGCATGCACAAAAACTTACGATTTCGGCGCCGCCACAGACTGCCGAAAAGCACCTCCACTCACTATAAAATCCCAAGCCAAACCCCCAGCAGCTGCGCCTAAGTTCCCTCTTTAGCTGGATGGATGTATGGATGTTATGAACGTCCCCTTTGGAACCGGGCGGTAGGTTGCGCCACCAAGTTCTTGCTATTATTCTGCCAAATGTCCTACCTAGGGTAAACAATAAAAAAGAAAACGAAAAAAACACTATGAACTCCCACAACCAAATTTTCTCATCCCCTATTGTGAACTGCGCTTTTGTACATCTCTGTTTTTGTCGTTTCCCTACTTTCATTCCACCAATCCCCCAATCGCCTCTTACTAATCCCTATGGCGGACATGTTTACATTTCCACTGCTCACGCTGAATCCAAGGGCTTCAAGGAGGCCAGTGGTGCCTATATCGACCACTGGGTAGACGTCTTCGCATTCATTCTGAAATGTGCTCCATAGTTTCTCTTGCTTTACCGCAGCAAGCACATGCTCCTTCCTTCTTATATCTCGCTTTATATGTGCGTGATCTAAGGCATCCCGATTTCGTTTCGAAAAGTAATGAGCTTCCCTTTGAGTTGTCACAAATTGTTTCTTTCCTGATTCCGTTTTTTTTTCTGCGCCGGCGTTAGAGCGCCGCATGAGGGGCAAAATTCAACTAGCGGGTCTGCGCCTATCCCATCTCTCGTTCACACCGCCTTGATTGCCTATTGCCCTGCGCGTGTTTGGGCACGTTTCGTACCGAGCGCTGTGTGTGCCTGTGTGTGTGGATGGTTAAATCGAACGACGATGTACAGGGTTCTGTTTGCTTTTAAGAAGATCGGTGCACTTGACGATTATTTTCGTGGCTGCAATGTGGTGAAAAGGCAACGTCTGCTTAGCCATGTAAGTGACGCGAAGCAGCTGATCGGAGAGGACATCATCCTCGTCAGGGCGAAGTGCATTTCCCAAGTGAAAGAGGATATTGTCTACAACGTGGAGTTAGAGGTGAGCATAATGTTCTGCACATTCATAGTTACATTCCTGTTTTGTTTAATTTGCTGTGTGTAACATGTACTTACTATTTTTGTCTGTGGGGCTCCTATCTAAATACATGGTAAATGAGAAATCGTTTCCCCAGCAAGTACTGCACCAAATTTGATGAGGTTTGTTGCATTTAAAAGGAAAAGCGAAAATTTAGTCACTGTGTGCTGCGAATTGTTCATTTATGTGGTCAATTGAATTATAAGAATTTGCAAAAATCAAAATTCTCCGAAAACTAAAGTCTAATGTTTTCAACTCTGTAACTCAGCAACAAAAAAAAACGATGTCACAGTTTCATAAATTTCATTCAGTAGTACATCTAAAGCGGTCAAAATAGATGTATTACACATGGCCCTAAAAGGGCCAGGTTCGGCCCCAAAAGAAAAACAAGTAATATATCAGCAGTGATTTTTCGATACCCCCGAAAACAATTTCACGAATTCACGCAAGAAACAAACTGTCATATCAAAGGTGTTCGCTTTCGCTGGTCTAATTAATGGATGCAGTTAACAGAACTGCGATATCTGTTCTTGGTGCAGAGCTACGAGCTTGTAAACTAAGTGCTTTATATTTTTCATACTCACAATATGTTTCAAAATTTATTTAAAAATTTCAGGCTCTAAATCGAAGTTCCGTTTCCAACAGTCACTAGAATGTGACTTCCTCCTCAAATGCAACAAGTTTCATTAAAGTCCGTGCAGGCGTTGTTTCAGAAAGCGTTTCTGCATTTTACATGTACTTGAATAGGAGGCATCGGAGTTGGGCCCAAGCTAAAGCTTCCTCTTAAGCGGTCCTGACGCAGTGACAGCTTTTAGTCGAGATCTTTAACCTTACTAGCGCCTGACCAAGCGCACGTACGATACGCTATCAGTTAGCCTATCATTATTTTTCGGTTAAAAAATAAATATGGGGTTTTATGTGCCAAAACCACTTTCTGATTATGAGGCACGCCGTAGTGGAGGACTCCGGAGATTTGGACCACCTGGGGTTCCTTAACGTGCACCTAAATCTAAGTACACGGGTGTTTTCGCATTTCGCCCCCACCGAAATGCGGCCGGCGTGGCCTGGATTCGATCCCGCGACCTCGTGCTCACCAGCCCAACACCACAGCCACTGAGCAACCACGGCGGGTGCATTTTTTTGGGGGTAACGGATGACGAACGTTGGTATCCCGATTTAGGATGTGCTGTTTTACGGGCACGCTATTTTTTGCAAACTTGTTTGATACCCCAGTGACACGGTGCACTTTTGAGAGCGATGAAGGTATTCAATCGTGGTTCGTTAATTTGCAAAATCTGCGGGAAAGAGCTAGTTGCTTTCGACAAATATTAACTTGGTCGCGATCGAAGTTCCACTCCGTGATCAGGCTATAACTGCTCACACAGTAAGAGCTAGTTCACTGTTCCTTTGTGCTAAAAAACTAACATATGTGCAACAATGGCCAATGCATTTTTCCTTTCTTGTAGCTATCGTGGTCGTGCCCCCTCAAGCTAGAGCTTCGGATTTCCTGCGGCAAGGGCAGTTGCATTGCTGGTGTACGGGGTCAGTTCAAGCATGCAGTGGCTGTATGCCTCTACATCAACTGCTGGGAGGAGGACAGCTGCACAAGTGGGAAAAGCCCAGCACAAAGCACCAGATACAGTGATCACAACACTTATCAGACGTATTCCCTTGTAAGTTTGAAGACTTTGCTGCATGACAACATTCACATCAATGGGGCACAACATAAAAGTTTCGCTCACAGCAGGAAAAAGGCTACGAGTAGAAAGTGGTACCCACACAAGCTGCTGACCTATAATTGTAAATATAATTTAGTTTTTTTAAGAAAATTTATTTTATTAGCGCACGTTGCTATGCTCCCTCTAGTTAGACACCTTAAGGTATCTTAGTCTTGAGTCATAGAATATACAGCTGACTTTATATACACATTTAAATTGGAACCGCAATGTGTCAATGCACGCCATCTATTGTCTCCTGATCTGTGCAACAGGTAAGGAATCAACAGCTCCAGCTTTCAAATGTGTACCAAGAGCAACACTGATGAACTACCCTGGGATAGACAGCCCCCTAAAAGAAGTGCTCAAGTTGATGGAGCTCAGTGCTCATGAGCTTATTTGCAGAGAGGTGCTCGACTCTGTTGTTGAGCAGGTATCGAAGGCCGCAGAGAAAGATACCCTTGAGAACCTCCTCAAACAAATGTTACACCGGCCTGTGTACCATGTTCTGAATGTATTGGAGGATGGAACAACGCAGGGAAGAGACTTCTTGGTCGAAATGAATTCTCATCACAGAGAAAAGTACAAAGGAAAGATAACTCTCTAGCAAAGTCCGTGTCACTTTTCTTTATTGGCCCAAGGAAAATAGAGCTGTACACGGTATGTAAGAAAATTTTAGAAGTGGAGTGCATGTAATGGTCAGGAGTGACAAATTTAATATTTCACAATATGCAGGTGGCGTCACGAGAGGAGGCTTCGCATCAGCAGTACCAAGGCACACCTGATTCGCACAAAAAGGGAGGAAGAAGGGCTTAATAAAGCTGCTCAGCAATTTCTGAAATCCAGCTCCTACAAGAGTGCTGCCATGTGCTATGGTGTGTTTTTTCCCTACACATTACGAAAATGGAAAGAATAATCGTGGCTGCACTTGGCTAGTGTGATGTGCCTTTATTGGTTTATACACAAAACCAATAGTACTGATTTTGTATATTACTTTCACAAAAATATTATTGTAGAAATTAGAACCGAAAGCGCTCCACGTGAGGACTTGGAAAGGAGGCTTGGAGCAAACATTGTGCAGGTAGGACTCCTTCCTTTTATGTAAGGCAATGGCGGCACATAAATTATATTGTGCACATAGCATTACTCCCAAACCTCATTGTCATATTTTTGTATTCTGTAGACTGGACTGGTGGTCCTTCGTGAGGAAGCTTGGCTGTGGTGCAGCCCTGACGGACTTGTTCAGCTTGGATATGAGACTGTCCTGATTGAAATCAAGTGCACATACAAATTCAAGGATTCACCATTTATTAAGTACGAAGAACGGCACTGTGAGCTTCCATATTTGATATTCATTGATGATATGATTGAATTAAGAAAGTCACATCTATACTACACTCACTTGCAGGTCCAAATGTATTTTCTACATTTACAGAAATCTTTGCTCTTTGTGTACAGTCAAAATCAGTCTGTCATAGTTTCTGTGAAGAGGAATAAAGTGTTTCTGTGGCAGCTCATCCCTAAAATAGAGCATTACTATTTCAAGTTTTTTATTCCTGCTTTGTTCTAGCAGTACTTCTCCTGATTCTATTGTGAGCTTTTCTGTCTGGATCCACAATTTACAGAGATATTCTGTCGTGTATTGCTGGACTCTACAATAGCATCATGGCTACAAAACATTTGTGATCTCATAATATGATATTGTGAGTTTGCTTTAAATATGGTTAGTGATATATGCACTATAAAAGTTAAAAGGCGTGTTCTAAAGTGCAGTATTTTAGTCGACGTGGTATTTTTCTGAGCTTTGAAGGTGCAGTTCTTTTATTTTAATTTCAATGTGTAATATTTTTAGTCCACATGGAATATTTTAGTGCCATGCAATTCTGTTGGAGACATTTGCATTTATTTGTTTCTCTCATGTTCAAGTTTTTTGTTTGCTGCATACTGTTAGAAAAAGTGAAAGAGTGTCTTATAATGTTGACTTGAGACATGCCAGAGCTTTGAAAATGGGAGTACATTGCCTTCATAGAGATTTGTGTGTGTCTGGTCTACATGCAATATATTTGTGTCACACTGTTGGGATTATTTGCATTTATTTATTTTATCATTTGTGATGTTTATAAGGTTTACTGCATCCAGGTGGTATTTAGGTCTGCATTACAACCGGTTGAGTTGGTATGGCTAAGCCACAGCTTCGAAAATATGAATACAGTTTCTTCCATATAATGTTTAACATGTCTAACCTATATGCAATGCTTTGTAACGTCTTGTAGTTCGAGAAAACATGTGCATTTATCTATTTTATCATTTGCGATGTTTATACAGTTGGTCCATCTAGGTAGAAAAAAAATCGAATATGTGTTTATGGTCATGTTACTACCTGTTCACTGTGAGCAGAACGAGAACAAGGTGAAAGCAGGAGCCAACGTTTCGACAAGTGGGCTTGTCTTTTTCAACTGCAGTTGTCGAAACGTTGGCTCCTGCTTTTACTTTGTTCTCCTTTTGCTCATCGTCTTAAATTCCCATCTCCCGCCTTCTCCTGTGTTCCTTGAATGCCTGTTGACTGGGCACAGATATGCCAGAGCTTTTAAAATGTAGCTAACGTGCTTTTATGTATGCACTGTATCTAGACTGTATGCAATATTTTTATCACACTATTCTGGTTATACAAGTTGCAGTTACTTTTGTATGCAATGCTCTAATGTTGCTGAATCTAGTCCTAATAAAGTATGAAATTACCTTTACATGTTTAATTTCAACTATGTTAAATCGATAAAAGTGTGAAGATGTGTCATGAACTTATGATACCGTGCAACATACATGCAGTTTTTTAATGCAAAAATGCTGTTAATGACACGAATTTGCATTTGCTACCTGCACTTGGCAAAAAGGGTATTTTTTTAAACAAGTCACATCAAGATTTGTTTTTGTCCTAAAAATTGCACTACTACACACAGTTGCCATTGCAAGAATGGACTATACTTGGAAGTCTTCAGGTTACAGCTTTTTATGAACTTTTGGTATTTCATATGACTGAAATTAAATGCCTAAACCAAATACTCACATTGTTTGTCTATTCTAGAAGCTCGTTGACACATACCTGAAAAAAATACATCAAGAAACACTTAATGTGATACGCAAGAACGTTAGAGATAACAGATGACAAGCTGGCTAGTTTGTTTAATGTCTACTTTGGGGCTTGAGGCGCAATGTCTGGCAACAGTTAGAGGATGACTGCACTGATAAATGAAATATTTATTGAAATCGCAAGCCACTGCAAAGAAAATTATTGTGCATACAGCAGACACAAAGTAATTTATTTATTTATTTATTTATTTATTTATTTATTTATTTATTTATTTATTTATTAGTACCTGGTACCTGGTATTTATTTATTAGTACCTGGTATTAGTATTAGTACCGTTGAAGGGGTATTACATGAGGGGGTGGAATTTCAGCAGTACATTCCTTCTATGGACGATCTGAATGACGATTAATCGATCTGATGAACGATGGCGTTTGGCAGGTCATTCCAGTCCCTTGCTGTATGGAAGAAAAATGATGACAGATGCGCAGAAGTGCGGGCAGGGGGAGGGTAGACGGCCTTCCCGTGGTTTATGCGATCGGAAATGCGATGAGCGGGTCTGATAATGGAGTTCAGAGATGGATGATAACAGAATTTATGAAACAAACACAGTCTGGAAATATTTCGGCGGTTCTCTAAAGTTGTGAGATGAGCATTACGTTTTAGTTCAGTTACACTTAAATAATATGAATAGGCAGAGAAAATGAAACGAGCTGAGCGATTTCGTACAGATTCAAGAGTAGTGGAAAGGTTACTTTGATGAGTGTCCCAGATCGCACATCCATATTCTAATTTGCGACGGATAAGTGTTAAGTAAGCAAGGGATTTCACTGATGGGGGTGCTAGTCGCAGGGTTCGTCGAAAATAACCAAGGACGCGGCTTGCCTCGTTAGTAACCCGTGATATATGAAAAGACCAATTTAGATCAGGTGTCAAATGGATGCCTAGATACTTGTAAGTTGCTACTGAAGCGATTTCTGCATTCCGATTACATATTTTGAAGATGGTTTTGAGTGACGTCGGTGGAATGATAGCAGAGGCGTTTTTTTCACATTTAAGGACATTCGCCATGAATTACACCAGGTTAGTACGTGCTAAATGTCATACTGAAGAAACAAAATGTTATCGGTGTTAGGAATAGGCCGGCAGATAACGCAATCATCAGCGAGTATGCGAATGTTAGAACATATGTTAGCAGGCAAATCATTAATATATATGAGAAAAAGAAGGGGGCCCAAGACGGTGCCCTGAGGTACCCCAGATATAACAGAGGAATAGGAAGATGAACTTTTATTAGCAAAGACAAACTGCTGCCGATTAGTGAGAAAGCTGCATATCCAATTAAAAACATGTTCGTTAAGATTGAGACGAGAAACTTTTAGGAATAGTCGTTTGTGAGGAACTTGTCAAAAGCTTTTTCGAAATCGAGGAAGAGGGCATCAATAGGAATTTTAAGGTCAATGGCAGAGCTAAGGTCGCTAATGAAGAGGCTAACTGTGTTTCGCAAGATAAACCTTTTATGAAGCCATGCTGGTTAGGGTGGAAGAAGTTGACGGAAACTAGAAATTTTATAATTTGAGAGAAAGTTATATGTTCCATTAATTTAGAAGGGATATATGTGATAGATATTGGTCGCTAATTATGGCGAGAGGATGAAGGCCCTTTTTGGGGACTGGAGGACTGGGAGGACTGGGATATTGCAGGGCACCATAAGCTAACTTAATCATGCTGTGCAGGCAGCGCACAAATAAAGAAACCTTTACGAATGAATAAACCACATGTTCTTTAAATAAAGTTCTCTTTTGGCTGTGCAGAAACAAGTGCGCTGCTGCATCATGATGCAACATTTGTAACTAGTACTCTGCTAGCATCTCTGCAAGGTAAATAAGACTGGTAATCTTGATTTACGCATCGTTAAATTTCTTTTAGGAATTATATTCAGACTGACAATTTCCATGCAAAACTCACTCACAAACCATTACAAAAAATGCACTCATTCTTTATTTCTAAGTATTTGTGGCTGCATATTGAACAAGGCAGCACATACCGAGAACGCCAAAGTGCGGCACCAAAATTAAGGGCATTGTGTTGCGCAGGATCCTGTATACTTTTAGTCTGGGAATAACCCGGTCAACATGGATGCGCATAGATGCAATTTTATAAGTTACAACCATGCCTTCTTCAGACAGTTGACCACCTCCAGAATTGAAGGGAGACATCAAAATGACTCCGCCTTTGTTCTTAACATCTGTCCGGATGCGTGGAAACCCTTTATCGCTCAAGATAATATCCCCTTCTTGTATAAGATTAAGAAAGCCAGAGTCTTGGGTAATAAAGGAATTAGTTTGCGACCCACCATATACCCCTGGCATGAAGGCTATCATTCCATTTGGAATTATACCAAAGTACCTTCAAGGTATAATCTCCCTTGTAATTGTGGTGGAGTATGTGCTGGCAGTCGGGATTTGATGGCGTTTAAGCTCGAACTTCTGTACAGTCAATAATAAATGTGCACTCTGCATTTTTTTCTTTGAATGGCTGCGGCCTGCACTGTTTGATGATAGACCTTGGTGGCACAAATATCCGTTCTTTCAAGGCTGCGCTAAGTATGTCGAGCGTTTTTTTAAATACACTTGATGTAGTTGATGTAGCCACTCCGAAAATCGCAGACGAAGCATTGAAGCTTACCCCATGCTTAAGCTTGGCTAAAGAAGAAAAAGCTGGTCCTCGCGGGTAATATCTGTGCTTCGGTAGCTCAGCTCTGGCAGAATAGTGAGCAAAACACTAAAGACCTGTATGGTGACCCCACATATATCTCGCAAAGCAGTGTCGTTTTGGTTAGGTGTCTCAAATCCAAGGAATTCACATTTCCTCTTTGAGCTTCCATCAGTCCCTGTGACCTACAAAAGCAATAGAAAACATTTGAACTACAGCCTTAATAAGCTAATTTTTCTACAAACTTGTGACTATTTTAAGAACAATGTAGCTTTTCCCAACTCTCCATAGAGTGACATAGCTATTCTGAAAGAGATCACGCTCAGAAAGTAACAAATGTCTCCAATAGCTGCTAGTCAATGTCTGTGTTGCCTCATATGTTATCTAAATATTACCAGTCATGCTATCATACCCAACTTAGTAAACTGTTTACATGAAATTTCTCGCTAATATGCATGAACTTTACCTTTAGAGTATTGCAAGCAAGTCTAGACTTACAAAGCATAGAGCCTTCACATCATAATTTTTATACGTACTGCCGTCTTTTAGATGACATAGCAAGAAATGGGCAGTAAAAATCAAGCACCGAATTACGTACATAAAGAGAATAAAAGTGGTACTACAGAGGAAGCCATAGTCAACGACAAAATTGCAGCGGCAAGCAGGTCTTGAAAAAAAAAGTGCTAATTGATTTACTTCTCTCCATCTGCTTGCTGCTAACTGCGTATCTTTATTGGGGAAGAGAGAATTGGAGTAGGATCCTTCTGGGGGAGAAGGGGAATTCGGCATTCGGTTGTGCAACTCCTCTTCTGTCCATCTTCCCCAGATGGATGCTTGTACCAGTGGGCTTTGTGACAAGTTAGCTTACAGGCTGTACTTCACATGTATTTGCCGCTGCTCTCTTGTCCTTTCATGGTTGGCACAAATACGATTAGGTTGCTTTTTAGCAAAGAATTCGTGCTGTAAGCTGCACTGTGCACTTTCAGGCCATTTTTAATAAATATACAGTTGGAATGATAATTTCATGAAAATAAAGTTGCTTGTAAGTGGCCATAGTTCAGGGGCTTAGGAGATCGCATACAAAGGCCCACACCATTGATCAGTGTTGCAGGCCCACGCATTAGTGTTGGTACATCAATAATGATATGTTATGTGACGAAACATTTATATGTACAAATGTGCTTCAATAATGTCACTAGTGGTGGCTGCATGATTTGTAGTAGTGGTGAAAAACGATGCCTGTCACCACATTTTGTACAAATACAAGCAAGTTAATGCAATATGTGTCGTGATGGGACATACCATATGAAGGCATTGCAGTATGTGCTGCATTAGCATGAAGTACTATAATATCCACGGCCACGACATGCGCCGAAATGGCAGCTTTTACCCATTATGACAGTTATTTAAATATTTCTGTTACGAGGAAAGCATGCTTCAATGCGTTCTTCTGAGGTCTGCCTATAAATCACTGCTACAAACATTTTGATGAATGCCAAGACAACAGTCAGTGTAAGATGAATCCACCAAATGTGTAGTGATAACTGCACCTTGTCACATTGTTCAATATGAGGAACTTGAGTTGATGCACAAGAAACATTTGTCGCTGAAAGGAGGATAACGAGGTTTCCTCGGGATTCCGGTTCTGTTTGGCATGCCAACTGTGTCGGCAAAAATAAGGCAGGCTGTCAAGCATTTAACGCAATGCTCGATGTAGACATCCTGACTGATATCACAGGTAAACACAAAAACAATGTCGATATGTCAATAGTACAGGCTTATAGCATCGGCCTGTGTTAACTGGTTGAGCCTGTTGTGTTTCATAGGGTCCTGCTGAGGGTCATAACTGATAGGTGTGAGAGGCATCTCTGGTGATTCCGCATCACATGCAAGTGTGTCATAGACGTCCAGGCAAGTACAGGAATCTTGATCTTGCATTGGTGGGTAAACTTGAGGGGTACTTTGAGGCACAGCCTGCTCCACAGGATTTTGCACTGATCTGGCTGCCCGTAAAGAACGCCGTTTCCACCTAAGGGAAATAAGAGTGTGTGGCACCAGCTACATAAAGATGTTCATTGCAAGGTTGATATTTGGTCTGTTCTTTTAGTAAATGTATGGTAATCAACTTTTAGCATATCTAACACCACAAAGTTCACCACAGTGACACGGTGAGAGGGGAGTAGCCAGGAGAGGGACGGGGGTGGCTGGGAGTGGTGCGAATTGGGTATATTATCCTTGAGGAAAATTTCTGACCAACTACTGCACGGCCCAGATTTTTTGACCTTTGCTTTTCTTGTGCACCGAGGCAAAAATCGGGTTATGCCATCTTGTACTTGTATTTTGTGTAGCCATATACACCATCAGTTACGAAGCCATCACGTTAATCCATGTCAGTTTTACATGTGAAACACTTGCATGTTTTCTTGACCTTTGTCTACAAATTATTACTTCTCTGCCATTCGCAGTGCTGTGTCTGTTCTTTTCGTCATGGCTGCTGTAAATTATTACGATCGGGTCATGCCATGCGACATCAGCAACCGTGCGAACGCCAACAATTCTTTTTCCGCGGTGCATTTTAATATTCGTTCGGTGAAAATAAAGCACGATCAGATTGAAAGTTTTTTAGGTAACCTTGCATTGACGTTTGGTTGTTTGTTATTCACTGAAACGTGGTGTGAGCATGAAGCAGACCTATTCAAATTAACATCGTACGCGACCTATTTCCTAAATAGGCCTTCCCGCGGAGGAGGAGTAGCTATTTATGTTAGCTCTTTTGTGAAGTGCAGCTTCATTCCACAATTTACCGTTACAACCAATGACTACGAAGCTCTCGTGCTACAACACAGCACTTACATTCTTTTTGTAATTCTTACGGCCATTGAATCCAATGGGTTCACCAACACCATCACATCTCCAACGAGAATCACGGTCTCTTCGTCAAGCATTATTGACTTGTTTATTGTTAATATAGATATCATGGTAAAATCTTCGGGTACACTGTCTTGTGATCTAAGTGATCATTGTCCTATTTTTATAACAATAGAAAAGCATCAACCTGCACCTGTTCGAAGCAGACCGGTAACCTTTCGGGCAATTACTGATAACACACTACAATCATTCAGGCGACTGATAAGTGAGACACCATGGACACAATGTCTCAACTATTTTTCAGTGGATGAGGCTTATAATGCGTTCACTGATAAATTTAAAGTGCTTTATGACTTAAGTTTCCCATTAAAAACGAGACAATCACCCAAAAAATTAAGAAATCATGGGTTTCACCTAGCCTTATCAAAATGAATAAGAAAAAAGATCGCCTGTACCACAGTTTTTTGGCAACCAGAAATCCTAATGATTACGTTGTGTTTAAGCAGTTTAGGAATAAATTAAATAATGACTTGCGCAAAGCCAAGCGTGACTGTTACTCGGTAATTTTCGCTGAAAGCAAGAATAATTCAAAGCTGACTTGGCGTGCAATAAATGAAGTAATTAACCATAGAAATGTTTCTAATGACATTGGCGAATTGATTATCGGCGGGTCACCAAAATCAGGCGTACTATTAGCCGATTGCTTTAACTTCTTCACCGAGCAAGCAACAGCAAAATATAATGCAGATGCGTGTTCTGTTACTTCAAATAAAACAACCAGCTCAGTATTTGTTAGCCCAACAGATCCATCAGAAGTATTTACCGTTCTCATGTCCTTAAGAAACAATTCCAGCTCTCATGTAGAAGGCCTCACAATTAAACCAGTAAAGTTTGTTGTTGACTTTCTTGCACTACCTCTGTGTCATATTATTTACATTTCACTAAAATCGTGTGTTTTCCCTGCAAGAATGAAACTGACCAAGGTTACAGTCATTTTCAAGTCAGGCTCGAAAAACGTCATGAGTAATTATCGCCCCATATCACTTCTACCTTTTTTTCGAAAGTGCTAGAAAAAATTCTGCTCAAACGTTTGCAGAACTTCTTTGACGCAAATCTGTTAATATCACACTCTCAATTCGGCTTCCGTAAAGGTTTTTCTACAGAATCAGCGTTATTAGTCCAAAAAGAAATTATTTTACAGAATATTGAAAACAAACTCTTAACACTAGGAATCTTTGTGGATTTCAGTTAGGCCTTCGATTGTCTAGACTATAATATTCTCTTAGATAAATTAAACAATTACGCCGTTAGGGGAAGGACACTGCAAATTTTTAGTTCATATCTTAAAGACCGTGAACAAATAGTGAACATAGACGGTTTTTGTTCATCTAAAAGTTATCTGAAATGCGGCGTCCCTCAGGGCAGCATATCAGTGCCTTTTCGCTTCAATGTCTATATAAACGATGTGATAACAACTTCGACAGAAGCTGATTTTGTAATTTATGCCGATGACGCTTCCCTATTTATCCCTGATCTTTCGGCTACAGAAATAATTTCAAAAGCAAACAATGCCCTAAACAGCCTTTTAAATTGGTCTAAATAAAACAATCTCAAAATAAATACAACTAAGACAAAGGCTGTTATTTTCCGCGCTATAAATCGTCACATAGGGACTAACTTAACCATTAACCTAGGCAATAATATTATTGAGGTCGTTAGCCACCATAAAACACTGGGTGTTGTATTTGATGAGCACCTTCGATGGACTGAGCACACTAATTACGTATCCCTAAGTTTATCTACAGCTGTTGGAGCACTTTCCCGGTGTCGTGGCATTCTTCCAGTGCACATTAAAAAACAGATATATGTGTCATTATTTCAACCACACCTTGCATATTGTCATCTTGTTTGGGGTACGGCATCACCGATTAACATGAATAGAATTGTGAGCCTGCAAAAGAAAGCGATTCGTGTCATTGCAGACGAACAGTACTGCGCACACTCGAAACCGCTTTTTATTCGGTTAAAAATTTTGCCCATCAGTGTTATGCTACCGCACATTATTGTTTCTTTATTCACCACTAAAACCACGTTTCGTACTAACTTCCTTATCAGAATATCAGCGCTCAAGGAACGTGTACCGGCAGCCAACACTCGACAATTAGAAAAGTGGTATCTTCCCAAAACTCGAACGAATTACGGTCAACAAATGTTAATGTATATAATACCTTACACCCTGAACAATAATACAACCTTAATTGATGGCTCCGCAATAAATAAACATGCTTTAATTCAGTACTTTCTAAACAGTATAGCTTAATGGGCAACAGATTTATATCATGCAGCTTACATTCGGCGTTGTGCATTCTTTTGTGTGGATCAGTGTGGAATGATTTTCCAGGCATTGTCTAATTTCACTTTGTTTTCTCGCTCTCAGTTTTTGTAACAGTTCATTCTTCATAAAATATTTAACTTAACGTTATACATGTGTGCACTTCAATTGTGTGTGTATATATGCCATGTACGCGTGTATATGTAAATGTATATGTAGGTGTACATGTATGTATGTATAGGGGCGTATGCGCGCCACTTCTACGGGTGTTTGCGTGTGTACGTGTGAATATAACATGTCAGTGTACAATATTGGTTTGTTATTTGTTCCATTATCATCATTATCATCATCATCATCATCATCATCAGCCTGGTTACGCCCACTGCAGGGCAAAGGCCCCTCCCATACTTCTTCAACTACCCCGGTCATGTGCTTATTGTGGCCATGTTGTCCCTGCAAACTTCTTAATCTCATCGGTCCGCCTAACTTTCTGCCGCCCTCTGCAACGCTTCCCTACCCTTAGAATCCATTCCGTAACGCTTAATGACCATCGGCTATCTTCCCTCCTCAATACGTGTCCTGCCCATGCCCCACTCCCATTTCTTTTTCTTGATTTCAACTAAGATATCACTAACTCGCGTTTGTTCCCTTACCCAATCTGCTCTTTTCTTATCCCTTAACGTTACACCTATCATTCTTCTTTCCATAGATCGTTGCGTCGTCCTCAATTTGAGTAGAACTATTTTCGTAAGCCTCCAGGTTTCTGCCCCGTACGTGAGTTCTGGTAAGACACAGCTGTTATACACTTTCCTCTTGAGGGATAATGGCAACCGGCTGTTCATGATCTGAGAATGCCTGCCAAACGCAGCCCAGCCCATTCTTATTCTTCTGATTATTTCAGTCTCATGATCCTGATCCGCAGTCACTACCTGCCCTACGTAGATGTATTCCCTTACCATTTCCACTGCCTCACTAGCCATCGTAAACTGCTGTTTTCTTCCCAGACTGTTAAACATTACTTTAGTTTTCTGCAGATTAATTTTTTCGACCCACCCTTCGGCTTTGCCTCTCCAGGTCGGTGAGCATGCATTGCAGTTATTGGTGTATGCATATGTAAATATTTTTTCTCTCGTTCGTCACAGCTTGGTGCGAACCGTTTCTTTCTTTCTTTTTTTTTAGTTTTTTGTTTCTTGAGTTGCTTTATTTTTTTCTTCTAGTATGGGTGTACGACATACACTGCTGTTTTGCCGCTGTTGCCGCTGCCTGTAGGGCCCCAGGCCTCGTCAAGCTGCTCAATGAGCATCTTTTTGTCTGGGGTCCATTTTTCCTTTCCTTGAGGAAAATAAAACTGGTTCTGATTCTGATTCTAGTAAGAAAAAGTAGTAGCGTGGACTGTCTTGATACTGTGGACGACTGCACTCGCAGAAATCCGGCGACTATGCGAGCTGAAGTTAGTCCTGCGCAGTTTCCTTTCTATTTCTCGCCTTACTTAATTATCAAGGACGCGCTCGGAACAAATTCTCGCAGAGCACGGAAGCGAGAATCATTAATCTAACCAAAATGCTTTAAAACGCGCCCTGAATTTTGCGCTCCACTGGCCATCATACCTCTGCGCCACTTCTAGGTCAGGTGTCCGTTTCTTGTACGCCGCCGGAAAAATGGTCAGCACATACGACGGGTACTGGCTGCAGTTATTTTTGCAGTAGCCCACAAAATGTCTGCTACAAATTCTTGTAGTCTCTGTTGGCTACCACAGACTTCCAACGGTACTGTGCGTAAATATACAAAATGTATCACCGCACAGATAAAACACGGCGCGCGTACACAACTTTAACTAGCACGTCCCCTACAATGTAGAAATTTGGAAGCAGCAAATAGCTTGGTAATCTTTATAATAGAGGTCAAGAGACCGAAGTTGAAAGCATTTGTAATCATTCTGCTTCAACAATGCCGGCGTGACCAAGACGCGTGCGTGAATATCCCGTAACTCGATCGATCAGTGCAGTGATTATGCAGGAACAAGCCGCGGTCATCTTCAATGCGTTGTGCACACATTCAATTTCTCGGCATGCGTGAACTCTGATAACAGAAAAATTCATACAGCACTAGACGACAGCACCAGAAAGAGGAGGAGACAAACACGGCGCTGACTAGCTTATTGACGCACATTTGTATATATAAATGTCTCCTCCTCTTTCTGGTCCTGTCGTCTAGTGCTGTATGAATTTTATTGTTACCATGGAACACCAACTCGCCCAATCCGCTGCCCTTCTGCAGTGAACTCTGACCACTGCTAGCGCATGGAACAAAAGTTGGTTAATTACTTTGCTCGGCGCACTGCGGTAATCAACATCTGTCGTCTGCCTTTCTAGTATCATTTAGCTGGGAATTGGTATAATTTCACTGGTGGCTGCAGCGCCTTCGTGTTCACATTGCTGTTATGGCAGTTCACTACACAACAGTAATTACCAGTCTTGAGGCGAGGCGCCATCGCAAACAAAAGGCTTCTAGCGTTCGGCGCGAGCGAAGGGAAGCGACGGAAGCATACACTTGTGCGAGGGGAAACCATGCCGCCAGGGGAGAAACGAGCGCTGCAGTCTCGGGTCAAACTTGGCGTGCGGGCGTCTACATACACGCGCTGTACCCCACGACGCGGTGTGCGCGACAGCAGCAGCCGCAGCAGCAGGAGGAGTGGGAGAATAGGCAAAGAATGCTTCGCTTTATGAAGGAATAATCGTCGTCTTCTTGAATTCCTCGAATGTAACTGACTGCTTTATCATCATCTATGCGATTTAAGAGAAAGCCGGTCTACAACAGAGCATCTCGTGCACGTCGGAACAAACATTAATGATGCGTTCATATATAAACAATTATTCTTATCTGTATTGCTCGATATGAAAGGGTGTACGACATAACGTGGTGGTATGCAACCTTACGAGACCTTACGGCAATGGATATCCACAGCAACATGCTAAACGGTATAGACAGCTACTTACACAATCGTACTTTCCGGGTGAAAATAAAGAATGCATTGTCCCGCCCATTCACGCAAGGAACTTAGGTCCCTCTGTGAGGCTTGCTTAGCTGTGCGCCATTTACATTAAATATGAAGTCACTCATAACATCATCGCGTTCAGTCATATTTGATTCTGCATACGACGACAATTTACAGATAGGTTACAAACCTGTTACCTTGCTGTGTGGGAGCGACAGGTTGATATTTAAATTTAGATTGAAGCGCACATAAGAGTGTGGACACAGAAAGGAAGTAGACAGGACGGCGCTTCACTCTCAACTGATTATTGTTGGACAGAAAAATTTAATAAAATTGTTACATTATTCTCGCGCATGCGCAGTAAAGCAAGATGAGGCACTCATGACACCATGCGCCAAGACTTCAGACCCTTCAAAATTATATCGCAATTTTTGTCAATCTAGGTAAGTGTAGGCTCTTTCGAGCAGCCTAATGGTTCTCTGACTGACGCAATCACTACCCCTTTTTGTAATATGGTATGCCAAAATTATTTACGAGTTACTTTAACTTTGTCTCTGAAAATATTCTGTGTCACTAAGCTGTGGCTCACATCCACCGTTGCTGCAGTTTCTGCAATGCATGGATAGATGGGTATGGCCTGTAGAATTAACGATGCGTTGTGTTCCATAAGTCGATCGTTTACGCATCCGTCGGATTGCCCCACATATATTTTACCGCAT
Source organism: Dermacentor variabilis (assembly GCF_050947875.1). Classification (NCBI taxonomy): domain Eukaryota; kingdom Metazoa; phylum Arthropoda; class Arachnida; order Ixodida; family Ixodidae; genus Dermacentor; species Dermacentor variabilis. The sequence continues at coordinate 21,164,976 of NW_027460291.1, read as the reverse complement.
ATGAAGGGGATCATGTCAAGCACCCCCTTTCTCCATTTAACAAACTTGTTTTGATGATTACCGGAACAATTTCTCGGTTCTATTGCTTTGTTAACGCGCGGGCAGGTACGCACCAGCTTGTTTCTTGCCGTGAGTATCACGTCAGCTTTGTATCTACTTCCCATATTTTTCAAATTTCGCACGCAACAATGGAACGAAATCTGTAATGCTGCGGACGGGCAGATGCATAGCGGCAAAACCTGGAACTTGATGCGGCATCTGCTCGACGAGACTAAAACAAAGTCCCACCAACGCGACCGCCTCGCAAAGATCATTCACAGAGCAGTCATGGAAAACGGGGAAACTGAAGTAATCAGACGCATAAACAGCAAGTATCTTCCGGTTACACCCACGGAAAGGCATCCTGAGTACGGCGGTCAAGCCAACGAGAAGCTTGACCGCGACATCAGCGTCGAGGAGGTGCGAGCGGCCCTGCACGAACTAAACAGCAAGTCGGCGGCCGGCCCGGATCACATCTCGAACAGAGCGCTCAAGAACCTCAGCGATGTGGCCATCGAAAACCTCACCGGTTACTACAACAAGTGCTGGAGTGCGGGGTCACTGCCCCAGCAGTGGAAGACTGCCAAGACCATACTCATCCCCAAACCAGGCAAGCCGCCGAACACGGACAACCTCCGGCCCATCTCGCTCACGTCCTGCGTGGGCAAGGTGTTGGAGCACGTCCTCATGTGTAGGTGGCAGGATTACCTGGAGGAGTCGGGACTATACCCCACCACGATCATCGGGTTTCGGCGTTCCCTCGGCACCCAAGACGCGATGATTCTGTTGAAGAAAGATATAATTGACGAAGATACCCTAACGAAAGACAACAAGGCCATTCTGGGGCTGGACCTGCAGAGCGCCTTCGACAAGGTGAAGCACTCTGCCATCCTAGCCCAGGTGTCCAGACTCAACATGGGCGCAAGAACATACAATTATATCAAGGACTTTCTGACGGGACGGACTACTGAGCTCTGCGCCGGCGATCTACGGCTCCACGAGAAGAGGCTCGGCAGTGTCGGGACCCCCCAAGGCTCGGTCATCTCGCCGTTGTTATTCAACCTCGTCATGATCGGGGTGGCCAAGCGACTCTCTCGCGTCGAGGGCGTCCGGCACACCATCTACGCCGATGACATCACGCTGTGGGTTCCGGGAGGCAGCGATGGTCACATTGAGAGCACGCTGCAAGAAGCCGTCGACGCGATTGAAGACCAGCTGAACGGTTCTGGTTTGATCTGCTCACCGAGCAAGTCAGAACTGCTGGTGTTACCACCGAAATACGTCAGACGTAAGAGGAGCGAAGCGAGGGATTACGAGGCCATCAAGATCGTGACGAGGAACGGCCACGTGATCCCGGAGGTCGACAAAATCCGGGTGCTCGGCATGATCATAGACAAGCGACGGGGCAACGGCGAGACTATTTCCCGCCTTACAGCCAAGATTACCAACGCAATACGTCTCATCAGACGGGTCGCCAACCGCAAGGCCGGGATGAAGGAGGAAAGCTTGATTCGGCTTGTGCACTCCTTCGTAATCAGCCACGTCACCTACGTTGCAGCCTTCCACAACTGGATGCAATGTGAAAGGAATAAAATCGACGCCCTGATACGCCGAGCTTACAAGGCGGCGCTCGGACTACTCGAGTGTACGAGCACCAACAAGCTCCTGAGCCCGGGGGTACACAATACCCTCGACGAAATTGCGGAAGCGCAACGAATCGCCCAGCTGGAGCGGCTCTCTATGACCGAAGCCGGCAGGCGCATACTTCAATACTTGGGCTTCACGCCCGGAGCGAAAGCGGCGAGTAGCGACGTTTCTGTCCCGGACGGAACCCGGCGCCGGATTCGGGTGGACCTCATCCCGAGAAACATGAACCCGGAGTACAACAAGGAGAGAAGAGCGGCGAGGGCCAAGGCCCTCATCGACTTTCACGCCAAGGACGAGCACGCAAGGTTCGTGGATGCGGCAGAATACCAGGGAGACTGCGCGGCGTTCGTAGCTACCGTCATGGAGGCGTCGTCCGGCGCGACGAGGGCAGCGGCGAGCTTACGGGTCCGCGAGGCGTGTCAGGCGGAGGAGGTGGCCATTGCCCTGGCCATCGCCGACCCCGGGTGCCAGACGGTGTTGTGCGATTCCCGAAGTGCAGTGCGGAATTATGCAAAGGGCAAAGTGTGTGGTGAGGCTGTGCGCGTTCTGTGCTCGGCTGACCTGCAACGACAGAATCGGTGTGTTAGAATCAAGTGGTTCCCGGCGCACGCGGGCACCGACGCGTCCGAGAAGCACGATAACCACAACGAGACGGCACACGCAGTGGCGCGAGCGCTAACCAACCGCGCCGCTGCAACCGACCGTCCAACGTGGTGTAGTGCCAAGGACCGCATTACGACGTTCAACGAACTTACCCAGTTCTACCGCCTCGCTCGAAGGACTTTCCCACCCCCGCACCCGGGGCTGAGCCGAGCGGAGGCGGTGCTGTTCAGACAATTGCAAACTGGTTCTTTACCCACCCCAGTATTAATGACTCATCTATACCCTAAATTATATGTGAGTGATGTGTGCCGCGTGTGCCAGCGGGAGAGGGCCACCCTGACGCACATCCTATGGGATTGCACCAAGTTCCCCAATGAGGCTTCGACAAGTACAACGATTCCTCCGCGACTCGCGGCTGCGGCGGAATGCTACGACCACGAAAGCCAAACCTGGGCCGTCCAGCAGGTCTCGGCGGCTCTTGAAAGACAAAGGCCGAGCGAAACCGACGGAACGTTGCCCCACAGGGCGACCAACCGCGGGAGTAACACGCGCTGGAGTTGAGTAGAGACCACCCGCTGAGAAGACGTCAGGGCCCGCGTCACGGCGCCATTTAGTCATGGTGTCGTTCTGCAGGCGACTACATGAAGTTGTCTCTCTCTCTCTCTCAAATTTCGCCCTAGTGTTAACAAATCTGAGAATCTAGATATTGTTTTATTATTAATTTCATTTCATCTTATTACGTTAAAGACCCGGGAAGGCTGTTACATAAGGGGTAGAAAAAATATTCAGATGACCTAGAGTGTTCAATACAATGAAAAGCGATTTGTAATAATATCCGAGAAAGTGGATGAGGGCGTAATGACACCAATCTCGTTGCACAGCTCATTCCAGCCTCCTGCAGCACGGGAAAAAAATTAGGCGTCAAAAGTGACAGTGCGGGCACGTGACCGGGAAACTTGAAATGGATGGCGCGTGCAGTGATATATGTGGGCTGGCAGGACAATGTAGGATGCGCAGTATAGTGAAATGTGGAAAAACTTGTGAAATAAGCAAAGACTGGAAATAGGGCGACGCGGTGAAAGTTGTAATCAACCCGATTCCGCTTTCGAGGATGATACACTGATGGTGTATGAATATGAAGAGTGAATAAATCCGGCTGCTCCATTTTGAAGTGATTCAAGTGCAATAGTAAGGTAGGCGTGATGCGCTTTCCAAATGGGTGATGCGTGTTAAAAAAATTAAATTATAGGGTTTAACGTGCCAAAACCACTTTCGAATTATGAGGCACGCCGTAGTGGAGGACCCCTGAAATTTCGTCCACCTGGGGTTCTTTTACGTGCACCTATATCTTAGTACACGGCTGCTGCCGCATTTCGCCCCCATCGAAATGCGGCCGCCGTGGCCGGTGTTCGATCCTGCGACCTCGTGCTCAGCAGCCCAACACCATAGCCACTGAGCAACCACGGCGGGTGGTGATGCGTGTTGTAACTTCAGTTTCAGTTTCAATTTCAGTTTATTTTTCTTTCATAAGTGGGTACATGCTTACATAAGTATACAGAAGGAGGTCCCAGAGCATGTGGCTGAAAGGGGACCTCCTGTCAGAAAATATATACATAAGAGCAAATATAGAGCATGAAACAGCAATACTGTAGTCACTAAGTGGAAGATTATGCAGTGTAAACGTAGTACAAACTGCAAAATATTTTAAAGTGAATAGCTAGTCGTAGAATTAAAACAGTGGTTTAAGGCAATGGATCGCAACTGAACAAACCAAAAATATGTATAAAGGATACAAATGAGAAGAAGAAACTAAAGAAAAAGTAAAAACTGAAAGTAGTGAAGTGAATAGCTTAGATATGTGGAATATTTTGGCTATCTAGTAGAAAAGTGAATAATGTTTTCTTGAAGAAACATAAAGACGATGAGCGCTTGACATCTAGTGGGAGGCTGTTCCAAGTAGATAATGCTGCGAAATATCCAGATTGTTTTCCATAATTAGTATGTATTAATGGCAATAAGAAACTGTTGTTAGCTGCAAATCTTGTGCGGTTCAAGATAACCAAAGTAGCCTCAAAAAATGATATGAGAAGCGACATGCGAAGGGTTTTGTATGCTAGGAATTTTGCGTGTTGAGGGGCATCGCTGAGATGACGACGCAAGAATCCAAGCGTTTTATTCGCCGCATATGCAGCTTTTCTGGACACGTACCAACTAGCGCCCCAAGCGACTCCGGCACGAAGCTAGCGCGTTTTCAATGGAACAAGCGGGTTTTTCGCGAACAAAAGATGCTGGTCGATTATTGAAAAACGCAGGTGACAGACATGTTCTGGAAGACAATCCACACAAGCCAAATGCAGAGATCACTCTCTCGCAAGCAAGAATTTTGCTCCCAAAGTGGTTAAAGATTCAAAAATGGAAGCCTATGGAAACGACGAAAATTTGTACTCGCTTTTTGAGGCAGGAACGGTGGTTGTAATAAAACTATGGCGTCTGTCATCAAAATCGCTGCAGCGTATGTAGTCCGGTGACTCAGCTTTCGATCGATGCCTGTCTTGACTCTCTACGCATGGCATAACACTGTTCCCTAAAGCAATTTTTGACAAAGTCGTGCAAGTCCACGTGATATCTATAAAAACCCGAGTGTACCACTTACGGAACCGTTGGCAGCCGTGGTCGAGGCGTTCAATCGCTTGCACATATCGCTCCGCGTCATGCTGGCAGTTGTTCAATGCTGTCCTGCGTGGGGCTTTTTTTTAACGCGCCGTAGGACTGAGTTCGACAGTCTTCCTCTAGATGGCTAAAACACAAAACTCAAGATATGGTTTCAGTTTTGGTTTTTTCGGGAGGGCTCTTCAAATTTTATATTTTGTATTGTTACTTCCTAAAACGTAGGAATAGGTTACTTATTTCTTAAAGGGTACCTCATCAGGTCTGGTCATCTTGTGCTGACAAGCGTAGGCCATACATTGCGCGATAACAATCGTGTCTGTAAAGTACTACATCGCTACCCTGGTGGAAAGATCTGAAATTTCAATCCGAATGCCCTTCCCAGTTCACTCGCGGCCGCCGTGCTCCAAGCCGGACGGTGACATAATCGTGCCCCTGCGCCTACGTAATCGAGTCCGCCGTGTGACATCGCTCGTGATGACACGCGACTTCGAGAATTATTCGAGGCACCATCTGTTATTTCTGTGATCTCTAGCTTGAATTGACTAATTGAAGTTAAGAGAAATGTTGAAATACACAAACGTTTTTTTTTTACTTCGCACCGAAGCAAGAGAGATGTACTTCCGCATCCTCTGTTTGTTCGCATGGTCGTGTGACACGTGCGCAGGTACCGAAACTATGCCATTTTCTACCGTGTTCCAGCGCATGATCACGCTCTTCGATTCGCTTGTTCTGCCTCAGTATTCGTGTAGCACTGAATTATACCGCTAGTCATGTTTCCTTGTGCATAGCCCGCAAAATCGTGCGCTGTGCGCACGAGACAACAGCTCGCGCGCGGCGCGGCCAGCTGAAATGCGTAGCGCAGGAGAAAAAAAAGGCGAGAAAAAAAATGAAGGCGGGGCCTGTGAAGTATGTGTCACGCGATCCTCGAGGTCCGGCATGGGTGAACGCAGGGAAGGAATTTCCCTTGCGAAGGCTAAACGGGGTGAGTGGAGAGATCGTCTTGCTTGGCTATGCAGCCCGCCGGCGGAAATCACAGGTTCGTGGTAATAAATATTTATATCTCGGCTAATAATGGGGGGGGGGGAGCCGATTTGAAAAAAAATTGGGGCAGAACGTTCTCTAGAGAGCGCGTAACAACTTCCAGCGTTGAACCAAAACTTGCTATGGGGCCTGGTGAGGGGCCATTTAAGTGATCGCTTTTATTACAAGATTTCGTTTCTTCGGCAAGATAACAACAAGCAAGTGCATATATTTGTGTTTCGTTAAAGAAACGATACTATCGTGCCTTGTAGCATGGACATACTCAGGATTTCTGGAAATTAAGCCTTCACCATTCTGTGGACCTTCACGGCAATGCACATGCGTGATTCATTGGACAAAATTTTAATCAATTGTGTTTCTATATAACTGCCAACTATCAACAAGTTTCCACTAACGCCGCTAAGAGTGTAGTCTTTTGTAACAACATTTGCATTTATGACCCTTAGTCGGAATAATGGTGATGCGTTAAACCAGCGTTTTGGGCGGGAATGGGTGGGTATGTCACACGATAGGAACAAATGGTCTTGCACCCTCTCAGCAGAGGGCACACTGACTTGAAGAAGAGCGAAATTTAAACCGTAAAGCGATTTATTACAGCTGGAGTTTCGAACGGTAATTGCAGAAAGAGTGTCAGTCAGTCGGTTTGCTCGCACATGTTTTTGTGAGGCAACAGGAACGGTGAGGGAGTGTATATGGGTGTGCACAGTATTGTGGAATAAGAGAAGGAGAACTTTTAGCTTATGGAAAAATAACAGACGTCCGTTCGCTTCGAACGCACCAAGAAGACTCACTTAATTTTTACTGGAAGGTACGGCAAAGGGGAGAGAGTAGATAGAAAAGGAAAGTCACAATACACTGTGCCAAACAGGCTTTCTTGCACCTTGCACGTGCAAGCAACACGCCCCAAACCTGAAAGGCGAACAGCGACGGGCACTACCCGTCGCTGTTCGTAGAAACCGCCCGCCAGTAATTTGCCCGAAGTTTGAGGGGTGTCAAGTGTCCGGCGCTTCTGCCACAGCAACCTCAGCAGGGCCGTTTTAGGTGGGGGACTCCTCCTCGCCACATCGTCGGCGGCACCCAGCGCGGGGGTACTTCGGCTCCAGAATGGAGGATATACAACAACCTCCCCCGGATGAGCGAACTGTTATTGAGCTCATTGCTCAACAATCTCTAAGGGACACAGCCGCTGTATCGGCTGCTTCACCTCTGTTCCCCCACTTATTACCAATTTGCAGGACCACCCCCTGCCGTCTCTACCCTTAAACGTTTCCTTAATTCTGGTGATCTTCCCCATGTGGCGTTTCAAGCGGTCTTCTCTCAGGAGCGCCAAGGCGTCTTTCTTCTGATCACTCGATGTCGTTGGTCGGCACATATGTGCCGATCTGAGCTCTGATAAGCACTCATTCCGCCACCGTCTCCAGAAACCATCGGCCATGGCAGTCCGGTACTTCCAGCGTCGTGAGAGATGCATGCCACCGCCAGGGATTTCGTCCGGCAGCAGGTGCGGAGGAAGGCTCGTCAACTTTCTTCCGACAAGGAAGTGCGCCGGTGGCAGTAGTTCTGGCTCTTGATCATCATCTTTTATGAAATTCAAAGGGCGTGAGTGGATCACGACCTCCACCTCATAAAGTAGGGAGGTCAGTTCTTCGAATATCAAGGTGTTCCGACCTAACACCTTTCGTAATGCTACTTTCACAGATCTCACCATCCGCTCCCAGAATTCGCTCCACCAAGCTGCCCGTTCAACAATAAACTTCCATCTGATCTCGTTTCCGGCGAAGTATGACTGAAATTCATTGACTTGGAACAGCACGAACATGGCCTTTAGATTCCGGGCTGCACGCTTGAATGTGAGCGCGTTGTCCGAATTCACTGTCGAGCAGATTCCACGGCGTGCCACAAAGCGTCTAAAGGCCAAGAGGAAGGCTGTAGCCGACATTTCGCTGACGAGCTCAAGGTGGACGGCACGTGTCAAAGCACAGGTGAAAATAGCGATGCAGCATTTTTTACTGTCGCGTGACTGTAGACAAATCAAGGGCTCTGCAAAATAGATGCCAATGATGTGGAACGGGTTTCCTTTTGTCACTCTGAAAGCTGGAAGTAGTGCTACTGGTTCCGTAGCTGGAGGGCAACTTTGTGACAGACGGGACACTGCTTGATAGCTTTCTTTACGGCCTGACGTCCTCTAATAATCCAATACAATTCTCGCAGCTGTGTTAGAGTATCGTGTACGGCCGCGTGCAGCATTCTGAAGGGTTCCTTCCGTATGAGCAGCGACGTGAGGGGGTGATTGCCAGGGAGAACGATGGGATGCTTAGTCTCTTCGTTGTTATCACTGAATTGCAAGCGCCCACCAACTCGCATGAGGCCCTCTTTGTAGAAGTACGGGTTGAAAGGCAAAACAGGAGAGCTCTTTTTCAGGGGTCTTCGATTCCTCAGGTTAGAAATATCTTTGCTGAACGCATCTCCTTGAGCGTTAGCCAACCAGTATCTTTCGGCGCCGATTATTTCTTCAGCTCGTAATAGGCCGATCGTCTTTTCTTCTTTGTTGTGGCAGTTGTTGACAAAGCGGCGGATCCACTCGGTTACTCGCACGACTCTGCTGAATTAACTATAATTCTCAACATTGAGAATTGTCATGGATAACCATGATACTATCGCTTTCGCCGTCACCTTTCGCTCTTCCATTTGGCACTCCCCAACCTTCGAGCTCGGCTAACTTATTCTTGGCTAATGCGTGTCATCCTCCTGAAGCCAATAGGATCTTCTCCACCACAACTCGTTTTCCCGAAGGGCTGATGGGAGAATGCCGCGGGTGATTATGTTAGTGAGGTTGTCTGAACCTGGGCAGTGTTTCCAATCCTTGGGATCGGTCAGCGCTTGTAACTCTGAGACTCAACTTGCTACGAAGGGCTTCCATGTGGCAGCGTTTCCCTTGATTCAGTTCATAGCTACTGTAGAGTATGTACAGATGATGGTAGGAACGTTCTTCAGATCCAAGGCCTTGGTAGCGTAGTGGCATAGTCGCGCGCCAACAAGGGCTCCCATCAGCTCAAATCGGGGTAGCGGGAGGCATTTCAAAGGGGCCACTGTTAATTTGGCCATGACCGAGATTACATTTATTAATCCGAACGGAGACTTGGTCACGACACATGCGACAGCACCATAGGCCTTCGGGCTTGCCTCACAGAAAATGTGCACCGCTTTCTCCGTATCATCCTTTCTAAAGTCTGCCATTATCACTCTTGGAATAGACCCTCCTTTCATGCATGGAAGCTCCTTACACTAGCAGTGCCACTCAGGCTGCAATGTATCAGGCAAGAGATCGTCGCAACCAATTCCCAACTCCCACAACTTCTGGAACGTTACCTTTACGCATAATGTTTTGGGAGCAATAAATCCAAAAGGGTCGAAACTTCTTGCCGAGACCTGCAGCATAAATCTCTTGTTGTCGGCTCTTCCGCAGAGGAAGTCGATGAGTGAGGTTAGGTTGTATTCAACCTGTCAGTCTGAGCATTCCAATCAACTCCCAATACCTTTGCAGCTGCAGCATGTCCAGCATCTGCGTTCGTTCTTTCCACATTGCCATCCTCGAATAAGTCGACGAGATCGCGGTCGTTCGGCATTTACTTGTGTAGCTGCATTCCTGCTTGAGATAATATATCTTTTGATTCCTGGCGCAAGACTTTACCTTTGTCGAGGTTGTCAACCCCCGTTACGAGGTTTACAGGATACCCGCAGTCTCAGCATACTGTTCCGGCAGGCCTTCAAGATGATGTTGCAACGTTGCAGCCAAGAGAAAGGGGCTCGAGGTGACACTGAACGGCACGCGAGTCATCCGATAGGTCACCACAGCTGGAAGTTCTTCCCCTTTCTTTGGCGTCATAGCGTACCAGAAGAGCTGCACAGCGTTCCGATAGCCTTCTGATAGGGATATTATGAGAAAGGCCTTTTAAATATCCACAATGATGGCAATGTTGTAAGTGCGAAAATTGATCAGCAGATGAATGAGCTCTGGGTTTAGGTTTGGGCCACTTTCCAAAATATCGTTCAGTGACAGGCGATTTTTGGCACTTGATAATGCATGGAATACTACCCTCAGTTTTGTCGTTTGGATTTCGTGACGAACAACTGCTTAATGTGGCATATAGTACACCGGACCTTCCGATGTGCCATAATCCTTGCTGGCTGGCTTTGCATAGCCCTTTTCTATGTGGTCTCTTATGCAGGCATCGTATTACCTAATCAACGAATCTCCTTTCAAGAGGCGCGTTGTCTGTGCTTGAAGACACCTTTCTGCGCACACGTAGTTGTCGCCAAGCTCGTAAACCATCGAATTCCAAGATAACGACACTTTATAGGGGCCATTTTCAATGTTGACGGTTTCTTTATAATGCTGAAGGACCGCGTCCTGGTGACGAACAGGCTCATGTTCTTTGATACCGATGTGCTCGGGCTCCCAGAAAGATTTTAGCAGTGCTGATATTTCCTTGTCAGTTGGTTCACTCACTCCTATCCGCATCACGCCAGCAGCCGAGGAGCAGACTCCTGTTGACTTGCTTGTGGCGACCTGGCCCTGGACTGTCCATCCGAACAGTCTCCACTACCATTAATTTGGAGCTGAGACGCTCAGTGGATCCCGTGACAATTTCCCAGTAATGATCAGCGCCTATCAAAAGGTCAATATTTTCACTTTCGCCGCCCTTCGAAGCGCCTGCGACTTGGAAGTGAAATCTTGAAAGTTGAAGTAGAACATATTTGATGGAGTAGCCATGATATCTGCACAGTTGCAAGGAACTTCCAGCGCTTCCAGTAGCACCCCTTTTCCGTCGTACAGGCTTCTGAGCCACAGCTCCACACGACACGTTTTTGTGCGTGTTATGGCTCATTGGTCACCAAAAGCAAATATCTTAAGCGCTCCTTCCCCAGGTACCTTTAACTGCAGGTTTTCAAATAGGTTACGATGGATGAAGGTTCGTAGACAGCCACCATTGTGGAGAAGCCTGACAAGTGTACGTTCATGTGGACCCTCTGTCCGAGCTCGCGCTGGCTGTAGGAGAAACAGCTGCTCTCCAGTGCACATAATGTTATCTCCCGTGTCTAATGAGGAGTTCAACACCGTGGCTTGCTCAATCACTGGTGACGAAGATGCATACCCTTCATCAGTGTTGCGGTGTCTTCCAAAGTCTGGGTCGCACATTGTCGGTAAGTGCCTTCCATTGCAATGCGCACACCTGAGCCACTTAGCGTTACGGCTTTCTCTTGCCGCGTGCCCCCTTGTTGTGCACCGGAAACACCGAGTGTCACGCTTCAGCACCTCTCTCTTATCCGCCACAGACATCTTTGCGTTACATTTGCCGGTCTCATGGCCGTTCGAATTACAAAATAGACATCCTGTGCTGTCCTTGATCGCAGTGTGCAGTGTCGCTGCAGTAGGCATGTTCGCCGCTTTAATGTTGCTGCTGCGCATTTCCTTTACCAATTCGGCACTGTTGTCTCTCGGTGCTTCGGCCCGCTGTGTGAGCTCCCGCGTCGCAAAATCTCAAAAAAACGCAGGAGCACCTCCAGCTCACTTCCCTTGTTGGTAGCCTCGCTTTTTCTTTGTTATTCGAGACGAAGGTCAGCAGGCACCGGACTCTTTATTACGGTCAGTTACAAAGTTTTATAAGTGCCGACACTAACGCCTAAAAAAGTAAGGCTGCGTACACCTGTCTCTACTTCGTCGACGAGGCCGCGCAGTTGACCGAGATTCCGTGAGTCACGCACTAGCTTGATGTTAAGCAGCCGTATGATGCGGTCTTCTAAAATTACTGCCTTTATACCGAACCTCTCCTTTAATAGCGAGAGAGCAACTTCGTAGTTGCCTTCCGACAAGTCAAGTCCTACTACCACAGCCGCCTACTTTCCTGTCAAGGAGCTGTTGAGGCATTTGAATTTGTCTACGTTTAGAGGTTCTGGTTCTGGTTGATAGTCGACTCTAACTGACACCAGAACCCTTGCCACTCTCGAAGCTCTCCGTTGTATTTGTTGATTCAAGATTTGGCAGCTTTACGGTGAAGCCTATTTGAGAATTGTTTGCGCTAGATTCTCTTTGATCGGAGGGGTTTTAATATGCGATATGATGAAGCGTTTGTGCAGCTAACATTGTGTAGCATGCGTTGTACCTTTGTTTTTGCCCCGCTGATCTTTTCTCTGTACATTTGGGAGCATGCAACTTCCTCTTCGAAAGCTTCATCTTCAACGCTTTCTTCTATCTCCCGATCTAGCTCTTTCAGTGAGTACTCTTTAAGAAAAAGAAGGTGTATCTTTTCTTCCAGCTCACCTATTCATGCGCTGCCGTCCATGGTAGATACTTCGTTGAGCAGCTTGGTTGTAGATGTTCGCACCCCGTGCCTTCTTCACTTGATTCTGTCGATATCCATCTTTTGACGTCCCTATTCCCGGGTTTCGGCACCCAAATGTTGTGGAATAAGAGACGGAGAACTTTTAACTTACGGAAAAATGACAGACGTCTTTTCGGTTCCAGCGCATCAAGAAGACTCATTTATTTTTGACTAGATGATACTGGAAAGGGGAGAGAGTAGAGAGAAAGAGAAATTCACAATACACGGTGCCAAAGAGGCCTTCTTTCACCCCGCACGTGCAAGCAACCCGCTCCAAACCTGAAAGGCACCGCCGCACCACCCGTCGCTGTTCGTAGAACGCGCCCGCCAGTAATTTGCACACTGTTTGAGGGGTGTCAAGTGTCCGGCTATTCTGCCACAGCGAGCTCAGCAGTGCCGTTTTAGGTGGGGGAGTCCACCTCGCGACATCGTCGGCGGCCCCCAGCGCAGGAGTGCTTTGGCTCCAGAATGGAGGATATGCAACAAACACCTTGAGCATGCGTGCGTGTTTGGGTCTCAGTATTTGAATATTCGTGCGCACAAGTGCGTGTATGTGTGTGCGAGCACAGGCGTGTTTGTGTGTGCGTGCAGATCAGTGTGCGCGCGTGCGTACATTTTTGAGCGTGTGTGCAAGCGTGAGCGCCTGTATATGTGAACGCGGGGAAGCATGTGTCGTTTCTCTGTGTGCGTTTGTGTAAGTGTGCGCGAACGTGCCTGTGTGCGTGCGTGCGTATATTATTTAGCGTGTGGGCGTGTGTGGGCGCGTGCAAATGCGAATGTGGGCGAGCATGTGCCGTATCTCTGTGTGGGCGTGCGTTTGTGTAAGTGTCTGCGAACGTGCTTGTGTGCGAGCGTGCGTACATTTTTGGGCGTGTCCATGTGTGAGTCCGTGTAATTGGGAACGCGGGCGAGCATGTGTCGTATCGATGTGTGCGTGTGGGTTTATGTAAGTGTGTGCGAAAGTGCGTGTGCGTGTGATATTATATGGTACATGGGAGTGTGAAACATAAACATATGAAGGCGGTGCGCCGTGCGGTGGTGAAGAGAACACCCACTCTTGGGAAATACGCTTGAGTGGGTACCTGCGAAAGAACCCTCATCATGATCATCGACACCGAGTTGTGAGCATCGACGGTGGCACCTCGAAAAGCGTGGCGCGAGTGAGTGTGGCCCGTGGCGTGACCAGTGCGCGCATTCGAGGGAAAAGAGCTTCCTAGCTGGGCGTTCGGCTCATAGGAGCTATCGCCGCCCACGTCACTACCCCACACCCGAATCAACGCTGTCACCCGCTCACAGGCTACCTCGCCCAGTTCTTCCGCTGGGCAACTTGCCCAGGAGGGCTGGTGGTCCTGAACCTGGGTGAACGAGCGTTTGGGTGAGCGGTCACAGGGCTACACCGTCAGCTGTGGACGTGACCCGGTGGCTGCTGCTGTGGGCTCCCGAGCCCAAAGCCCGGCCCAGGGAAACCGAGCACGCGAAGGCTCCGGTACATCGACTGTTGCGCAGGGCCACCTGAGCCCCGCGAGGCGGCCCGACCCTGAAGTTCGACCCTGCTGTATGACCCGGCTGTCCAACCCTGCTGTCCGAGACTGCTGTTGGAAACCGCTCCCGACGTCTCCGACATGGCGACGCGTGCTTTCGCATGAACTGTCGGCAGAGTACATTTGACCAGTCCATATATATACAGCTGCATGTCTTCCAGTATGTATTTTGGGGAACTATCGCGTGTGTGTGCCATTTTCCATGTGTTAAGTGCGTCAGTACAAGTCCGATGTGTGCTTTTTGCTTCTGCGTGCTGTTTCTGCCTCTTTCTGAAGTGATCCTGCACCCACTAACATCACAAACTGGTGAGCCTGCCAGGATTCACTCATAAATACAGTGAGAAAGGGCAGTTTCGCTTGAGCGCAGACAAACATTAGTAGACAGCACCATGAATTTAGAGATACTCACGGCTATAGGACTCTAACTAGGATTGGCAGGGTCAGAACTTCGCAGGTGGGTTTAGGCCGAACAGGCAAAACAAAGGGATGAGAGAGCTGTGGAGCGAGAGGCAATCAAGGAAGCTGCTGAATTATCGCGCTTAGCTGACGACAGGCAGCGTGAGTTCCTCCAGCTAAAGCTGCAGCTTCAGAAAGGAGCTCGGAATGTGCCGCAGTGGCTTCTGAAATTTTGACTGCGCCCAGCACTTCCTGTCATCCCTCAATGCACAGAAGTTTCTTCCTTTGTTTAACGAGATACGCGATGACTTGCACGGGTATTTACAGTCATTTGAGCGCGCATCTACAGGGCAGGACTGGCCACATGAAATATGGGCTCTTGCTGTGAACATGCGTTTAAGTGGTGAAGCTTTAACTGTGATTGGCCCGATGACTGCCGCCCATTCATTAGATTACCCGAAGGTAAAGAAAGCTTTACAGAGGTTCCAATTCACGGCTCAAGCCTACCAAGAGAAGTTTCTTAAAGCACGAGCACTAGAGGGCGAAACTGGAAGACAGTTAGCAGCAAGAATTTCAGCCTATTTTGATCATTTGATTGAGATGACTAAAGTGCCTAAAAGGTATGAAGGTCTACAAGATCACATGATGTCTGAACAGTTTCTGCGCTGTTGTGAACCAAAGCTAGTCATTTTCTTGAGGGAGCAAGAGTGCAAATCCCTTGACGAACTTGCTAGCTTGACAGATCGCTTTCTTGAAGCGTAGAGCTGGACAAACCTTGGAAAAGGTCCCGATTAAACAAAGGATTCCGGTGGGAAAAACATTGAAGCTCCGAAGAAACCGCGACTCATGTGCATCCACTGTCACCGGTTTGGATATTTGGCTCCTGACGGCCGTAACCCACCTAAGCATATGCTAAAGTGTAAGTTGTGTGACAGAACGGGACATACAGCGGAAAATTGCCGAAATCAGTACGGGGACAGCAAACAGTTGTGTGACAGAACGGGACATACAGCGGAAAATTGACGAAATCAGTATGGGGACAGCAAACCGAGTTTTTCGTGTGCCCTCATCGTATCTCAACCAACTCGGACTCGTGCAGTGAAAGCAGCAAAACGTCCAGAAAGGAAAACTCGCCGATTAAGTGACAGCGACGACGAGAACTCTGGGAATGCTGTAACTTTCCTCATCGACGGGATGACAGTGGTTGAAGGCCGATTGCTAGGACGAAATGTTCGTGTATTACGAGATACCGGTTGTAATACCGCAATTGTCAAACGAGAAGTCGTTCCAGAGGTGTATATGACGCGAAAAACGAGCAACATGGTTCTTCTGGACGGCTCAATGAGGCACCTGCCTGAAGCTGTCATACAAGTGAACAGCCGTACTTTACAGGCAATTAACAGTGGCATCTACTGACCAGCCCCTCTACGACCTTGTTCTGGGAAATCTTCCAGGCGTCAGAGGACCATACGATCCGGACTCTGAGTGGAAGCAACCCGCTGCTCCCAACGAGGAGTCGTCGTCGATAGAAATGAAGCTGACTAAGGCGCCTAGGAAGCCTCAGCATGTATCGAGCGTGGCTAAAGCCAAAACAGAAGAGCAACAACAAAGCAAAATCCGTCCCTTGTGCCTTCCGACAATTGTCTTTCGTGAGATAACTAAAGGACAACTCATTGAAGAGCAGCGGAGAGACCCGACTTTAATAAGTGCTCTCGATTTTTGGTGCAAGTGCCAGTGTGCGTCGCCGTACTCAGGTGTGCAAGACTGAAGAGCCAACCGCACGCACGTCCGTGACGAGTGTGTAACGGCTTACAACGAAGATCGGCAGCACCAGATATCTAAACCGATGATCGGCTCCTACGTCAGGAATCAAGCCATAAAGAAGCACGGAACGTCACAGATGGGCACACTTGGAATTGGCGATGACAAGCAGCAACCCGGGAGTAAGTGCTCTCGATTTTCGGTGCAGCTGCAAATCTACGCTACCGCACTCAGGTGTGGAAGACTGTAGAGCCAACCGCAAACGCTTCCGTGAGGACTGCGTGACTGATTCACAATGAAAGCCGGCGACACCGGATATGTGCGCCGATAATCGGCATCTACGTCACGATGCAAGCTATCATGTATGACGGGACGTTGTGCTGGGTAGGCTTCACAGTGCGATGAGAAGCAACAACGCGGGACTAAGCGCTGTCGATTTTCGCTGCAGGTGCCAGTGTACGCAGCCGTACTCAGCGGGTGCAAGACTGTAGAGCCAACCGCGCGCGCGTCCGTGACGAGTGCGTGACGGATTCACAACCAAAGCCGGCGGCACCGGATATCTGCGCCGATAATCGGCAACTACGTCACGATGCAAGCAATAAAGAATGACGGAACATCGCTGCTGGGCAGCTTTGACAATGGCAACGACATGCGGAAGTGCGGGAATAAGCGCTCTCAATTATCGGTGCAGGTGCCATTATACGCGGCCGCACTCAGTTGTGCAAGACTGTAGAGCCAACAGCAACCGCGTCCGTGACGAGTGCGTGACGGATTCACAACGAAAGCAGGCGGCACCGGATATGTGCGCCGATAATCGGCAACTACGTCACAATGCAAGCTATAAGGAACGATGGAACGTCGCTGCTGGGCAGACATGACAGTGACGACGACAAGCAGCAACCCGGGACTAAGCGCTTTCGATTTACTGTGCAGATGCCAATGACGCATCCGCACTCAGGTGTGCAAGACTGTAGAGCCAACCGCACACGCGTCTGTGACGAGTGCATGGCGCATTTGCAACGAAAGCCGGCGGCTTCTGTTTTCGGCGTCGTTGTTTCTGCAAAGTTTCTGTTAAAGCTGTTCTTTTTGCGTGTTCTGTGAAATATTGTGCCATGTGAAAAATGACTAAAGGCGTCGCAAAAATAAAGGAAGAGATACGGGACAATCTTCAGGAAGTGCTTCGAGCTTAACTGAATCCATCATGTGAGGCCTTTGAAAGGGAATTGCGAAATGAATTCCGTGATCTTCGCATTGAGAAACGAGTCATAATTCTGTGCTTAGAAAACTCCCAGGCTGGCACTAATGATTTCAAAATAAGCTAGAAGTTGAACTTGCAAAAATGCAAAACTGAAAATCGAAAACGATGAGCTAGGGGCGAAATGTCGTCCTCGAAAATAAGGCAGCTGATCTGCAGAACAGGGTCCTTAAAGTTAAGCAATATTCTAGGAATTGCAATCTTGAGATTCAGGCCGTTGAAAACAAAGGAAAACAAAAATTTAATGGACATTGTCTCTGAGATTGGTATGGCCATCAGTGAACCCATTTCCGAGACTGATATTGCAGCCTGCCATCGCGTGCCAACTCTCAATTCCGGCAAATCGAACATTGTTGTACCAATTCAAGTCTCGCAATAAACGCGAACCCGCTTTGAAAAAGGCGAAGAAAATGAGGCTAATAAACGAACATCTGAGATTTGAGAGCGTATTATCCATCCATGTCAACGAACATCTTTGTCCCACCCTAAAGCGTCGGCTGAACATGAACATGAAAACATGAACGCCAGTGGAAATCGGTGTGGTCGTTGAAAGGCAACACATATGCAAAGCAGGCTGAAAACTCGCCAATGATCCAAATAGCTGACGAAAATGACCTTGCCAAAATACAGTAAACATTATCCGAAATCGATGTACAAAACTAATGATGGATCGGCCGGTTCACCAACAGTGTGTTTTACCACAATGTTTTGGCCATCACAATTAAAAAAAAAGACATTCCGTAATATACCTTAATGCGCGCTTCCCTGTGAATGAAGAAATCTATCATTTTTAAGCCAGTTTTTCTTCCCATATAATATTGTCATGATTGCTGAGACATGGTACAGTGATGGTTGTGAAATGCATCAGCCTCCGGGATATAAACAGTTCTTTATAAACCGCCCCAATCGGCGAGGTGGAAGAGTTGCTATTTACGTAGAAGCGAGCATACACTGGTGAGTTAGCTTCAGACTTTTCTGTGCTTACGAATGACTACGAGATATTAGCACCCCAACACGATAAAGACTTTATTGTAATTGTTTGTCGCTCACCACATGGCAGTGTTTCAGAATTTTTTTGTTTCTTTGTAAATATTGTGGACTATACGTCCAGAAATGATTTTCGCCTTATTTGTGCCGGTGACTTCAACATAATTATTTTAGAAGATAGTACAGCAGTTACCAGCTTTGCTACTGTGGTTAGGTTAGTTGGATTTGTCTACTTAATTAAAACACCTACACATGTCACAGCAACTAGTGTATCTGCCCTTGACTTGTTGATTACAAATATTGAAACTTTCGCTTTTTCTGCCGGTACAATTGCATCGGGCCTCAGTGACCATTGTCCAGTTTTTATGATATATGCCAAACAAGCAAAAAACAAAGGACGTCGCTACAAGGCGCACAGAATCCAGTGCGTGTCTGCAGCCCCCAGCTCTAGAATCATATAAATGCGAAATAAGCGTTTGTCACTGGTTGTTTATATTAAGAATAGATTCTGCAAGTAAAGCTCATTCTGAGTTTATTAAAAAATTCTTGGCATTTACAATCGACAGTTTCCGTTCGCAATCTTCGCGCAATGAAAAAAATAAGGAAGCCATGGGTGACGCGAGCTCACGCAAAAATGATCAAACGCAAGAACCAACTCTACCACACATTCTTGTGAACGCAATTGCTAACAGCGCTGCACCAATTCAACATGCAGCGTAACCGGCTGAACAATGAACTTAGGCGAGCAACTACTGCTTATTATCATTCCCTGTTCGCAGATATCAACAACAAGCACACGGAAGCTATATAGAAAATTATAAACTGTGTTTTGGGGCGTGGAAGGAAGCATTTCACAACCCAAAAACATCCTGGTGAATGGCTGAGAGATCACCGGTACTGACATTGCTAATCAATTCAATGCGTACTTTGTAAACACCGCAACATTCGCGAAAGGTTATGCCGCTTATGGAAGATTCTGAATGTGGCCAAAACAATATTATTGGAAGCCTTTTTGTTCAGCCAATGGATGCATTTGAAATTTACCGATTTTTTAGGAACCTGAATAACAGCAAGTCTTTCGACATCAGTTATATGCAGATGAAACCAATTAAATACGCCATACAACACATCGCTCCCGCACTTTTACGTATATACAATTGGGCCTAGAATCCGCTGTATTTCCCCCTGAGATGAAGAAGGCAAGGGTATCTGTAATACACAAAGCGAGAGATAAATCTATAATATCTAATTGCAGACCGCTGTCTGTTCTTCCAGTCTTTTCTAAGGGTCTAGAAAAAGTGATTTATAATGGCATAGCCAATTTCTCTTCGAGTAAAAAATATTCTATTTGATGCACAATTCTGTTTTCGCAGTGGCCGGTCAACGGAAACAGCTCTACTCATGATTAAAGAAACTATAATAGAGAACATAGAGAAAAAACTATATACTGTAGGTCTCTTTCTTAATTTCAGCCGAGCTTTTGATCGTCTTGATCATGATATTCAATAAAAAAATTTATCAACATGCTGTATCTGCGGAAAGGCTTCCGACTTGCTAAATTCATAGTTACACAACCGTCGGCAATCGTGCGTCTAGGCATCCTTAAGTCATCGTTTCTTTCTACTTCAAAAGGTTTACCACAGGGAAGCATCTTGGGGCCCTTACTATTTAGCGTTTATACGATGATATCACAGCAACAGACATAACTGTAAAATTTATTAAGTACGCTGACGAGAGTAGTATACATATTTCGGGATCTGATATAAACATGGCAATATCAAAATGTAACGATGTGCTTCGGAAACTCTCCGCTTGGTCACAGTCAAATGAAATTAGTATTAATTCTAATAACACTAAAGAAGTTATTTTAAGACCCAAAAATAAACCGCTTAAGATACAAAGCAACATGCTAAACGCCAGTGAATCCTAAAAAGCGGCGTCGCAACGCCAACGATTAGGGAGTTGGTTTTCATCGCACTGCTAAAACTGTCAGGACAAGAGGCAAAATGCTTCTGTTCGGCCACGTTGCGGCGACATACAGAAAGTTTAGAACAGTGCGAAAGGAGAAGGACAAAGAAAACTTACACACAGGACCAGCGCAATGCAGCGCTAATCTTTAGCGTATAAGTTCTTTGTCCTCGAGTGCGGTAGCCTAGCGCCTTCATTTTATATTGCATTGCATGCGAAGTGGTGTTGTTTATTCATTAGCCAGTAAATCTTAAAAAGCGGCGTCGCAACGCCAACGATTAGTGAGTTGGTTTTCATCGCACTGCTAAAGCTGTCAGGACAAGAGGCCCAATGGTTCTATTCCACCACGTTGCGGCGACATGCAGAACGTTTAGAACAGTGCGAAAAGAGAAGGACAGAGAACACTTACACACAGGACCAGCGCAGTGCAGCGCTAATCTTTAGCGTATAAGTTATTTGTCCTCGAGTGCGGTAGCCTAGCGTCTTCATTACATATTGCATTGCTTGCGAAGTGGTGTTCTTGATTCATAAGCCAGTAAATCTTAAGAAGCGGTGTCGCAACGCCAACGATTAGGGAGTTGGTTTTCATCGCACCGCTAAAGCTGTCAGGAGAAGAGGCAAAATGCTTCTACTCGGCCACGTTGCGGCGACATACAGAAATTTAGAACAATGCGAAAGGAGAAGGACAAAGAACACTTACACACAGGACCAGCGCAGTGCAGCGCTAATCTTTAGCGTATAAGTTCTTTGTCCTCGTCTTAGTGCGCTGCTTTAAGCTTGCCTTAGAACTTCATTAGTACATTAGGTGAGTAAGCAGTTAGCGCTGATAGCAGAAAAAATAGGTAGAAGAAAAGTAGGGTCAAAAATCAAAGGCGCACTTCCTGATTCTTCCTGTTAAGTCCACCAATCAGCCAAGGCATTGCTCATATAACTGTAGAACAGGCAGCAGCGAGAGATTGCTCTTCAGCATTGCCATATCGGCAGCAAACATCTTTGTAGTCACACATTGTTGTCAACCGTGAGTACATATGATGCGTTGGCAACTGGCGCCATCAACTGGAATGAATTTCTACTCATAAGGTGCATCTATGATGCGTAGCAAGAGTCTACGCTGACCCTCACTCACCTCGCATTATTCTCACATGGAAGGCGGGCGTTCTTGCCCTTCAAACACATTTTGTCGGGTGTATCTTACTCTTTCCCGACAATGTCTAGCATAATATTAAAAAATTGTTGTCCACCTATCCTCCACCTTGGGGGTTTCAGCAGAACTGATTAAACAGCATACAACGTCTGGAAAAAAATTGAACTTGCTCAGAGTCAAATACCGGACACTCAAGTACCTCCAAGTCAGGAAAGAACGCCAAGAAATTTCATTAGCTGCGTACGTCCGCAAAATGGCCTGCTGAATGGCCTGCAAAGCGGCCTTCTTTTGGAAGTCCGCGTTCGTAAGTAACAATACATCAAGTACTATCCAGCAACCTGTGACTTTTGTCTGCTTCAATTTTAAAATTGATCCTGAAGGAACCACAGAACTTTGCATTTGCCCAAACGCGGATTTGTTTGTAGAAGAATGAATCATGGAATTGTTGCGGGCCTTTTTTACAAATGTGATACCCACGAAATTTAAGCTGTGAACTTCGCTTCTTTGGTCAAGCGCCCCTCCCCCCCCCCCAACCTGTATAACTCTCCATATTCCAAAATGGCTGACGATTCGACTGGTTTAATGTGCTCGAGGTCGCTTTTATCGCGGAAGATTCTAAGCACAAAACATTTCTGTAAAAAATGCGCAGGTGTTACATGCGCACAATGAAGGTTCTGGCTTGAAAAAAACTGAATTCGGAGTTTTTACGTGCCAGAGGCAGCACATGAGCACGATGCATTGGTGCCGTAATGGGGGATGCTGAAATAATTTCGACCACCTGCGTTTTTATCGTGGCCCTACACTAAGTACACGAGTCTTTTTAGCTGTCGATTTGAGAAGTGGGCCGCCGTAGCCGTGGTCGAAGCCGCGAGCGCGAGCTAAAGGCAACTCCAGAGTCACCAAGCCACGGCGTCGGATGTGGTTGCTGGCATAGTACAAAGCAGTGTCACCGCGAAGGATGTCTTCCACAAAGTTCTCCACTATTCGCGTCGCGCATACATGAAATCAGATTACACAAGGTTCGGTGACAGGCAGCGGATAGAACCATCGATAGCATTCCAGAAACTTCCAAATCATGCAGGCGCGTCCTGCGCGGTACGATAACATTAGTTAGGCTGTGAAACGTGGTCACCCGATAAAGATAAACAAGTACACAGGTCAATATAAATGCTAGAATAATCACTCAAACACATTTGGACAACAATGGTATGCATTATTTTTGACGACCTTGCCATCGATAATAAGCTATTGTGCAAGGCTATTGTAGTGTATGTTATTCTGCCTGTCAAGTGACCCCAACTCCGATTGTGGAGTGGAGCCTTCCTTTCCACTTCGCCCTATTCCCCCTCAATTCCAGTAAGTGGAGATCCGCGCAATTTTACTAAATTTATCTTTCAATAATGGTTAGAGGATGCAGCGACGGCGTAGAGGTAGAGCATCCGCCTGGCGTGCAAGAGGGCCGTGGTTCCATCCCCGGTGCCACGCGATTTTCCACCGGATTAAAAAAAATGCGCGTGTCGATAAGATTGCATAAACAGGCCTGGAGTGTGGCCTGATTCCGGTGACCAGAAACGGCAACGCACTCCCTCGCTAGAGCAGGATTGGCCACCCTGGTGCAGTACTTGGCCACAACCTCCTAAATGAGTACAACAATCTAACCCCGACCCTCAGTCCCCAGCAGCTGCGAAGCAACTGACCACGGCGGCGGTCAGACCTGCGACACAGCAAAATGTAATAAGAATCTCTGGATCCGGACAGGCCGCCATTGGAATCTGAACCTGGCAACCTTTAACGCTAGAACGTTATCAAGTGAGGAGAGTCTAGCAGTGCTATTGGAGGAATTAGCGGGCATTAAATGGGATATAATAGAGCTCAGTGAGCTTAGGAGGAGAAATGAAGCATATAGAGTGCTAAAAAGCGCGCAGGTCCTGTGCTACCGAGGCTTAGCGAAGAGACGAGAACACGGAGTCGGATTCCAGATTAATAAGGATATAGCTGGTAGAATACAAGAAATCTATAGCATTAACGAGAGGGTGGCAGGTCTTGTTGAGACAGATAATAAGTGGTACAAATTGAAGGTCGAACAGGCCTACGCCCCTACATTCAGTCATGCCGACCAGGAAGTCGACAGCTTCGATGAAGCGGTACAATCAACGACGGGTAAAGTCAAAAGAAAATACACTATACTGATGGGCGACTTCAATGCCAGGGTAGGCAAGAAGCAAGCTGGAGACAAGCCTGTGGGGGAATATGGCATAGGTTCTAGGAATAGCAGGGGAGAGTTATTAGTAGAGTTGGCAGAACAGATTAATATGCGGATAATGAATATCTTCTTCCGCAAGCGGGATAGCCGAAAGTGGGCGTGGAGGAGCACAAATGGCGAGACTAGAAATGAAAGAGACCCTATACTCTGCGCTAACCCTGGCATCATACAAGATGTGGACGTGCTCGGCAAGGTGCGCTGCAGTGACCATAGGATGGTAAGAACTCGAATTAGCCTAGACCTGAGGAGGGAACGGAAGAAACTGGTACATAAGAAGCCGATCAATGAGTTAGAGGTAAGAGGGAAAATAGAGGAATTCCGGATTAAGCTACAAACAGGTATTCGGATTTAACTCAGGAAGAGGACCTTAGTGTTGAAGCAATTAATGACAATATTATGGGCATCATTATGGAGTGTGCAATAGAAGTCGGTGTTAACTTCGTTAAACAGGATACCGCAAAGCTATCGCAGGAGACGAAGGATATGATTAGGAAACGCCAATGTATGAAAGCATCTAACCCTACGGCTAGAAAAGAACTGGCAGAACTTTCCAATTTAATCAATAAAGGTAAGATAGCTGACATAAGAAAGTATAATATGGATAGAATTGAACATGCTCTCAAGAACGGAGGAAGCCTAAAAGCAGTGAAGAAGAAAATAGGAATAGGCAAGAATCAGAATTATGCGCTGAGACAAAGCCGGCAATATCATTACGAATATGGATAACATAGTTCAAGTGGCTGAGGAGTTTTATAGAGATTTATACAGTACCAGTGGCCCGCACGGCAATAATGGAAGATGGAATAGTCTAGAAGAAATTTATATCCCACAGTAATGCCAGAAGAAGGAAAGAAAGCCTTGGGAGCTATGCAAAGGAGGAAGGCAGCTAGGGAGGATCAGGTAACCGCAGAATTGTTGAACGATGGTGGGCAGATTGCTCTAGAAAAACTGGCCACCCTGTATACGCGATGCCTTATGACCTCGAGTGTACCCGAATCTTGCAAGAACGTCAAATCTTAATCCATAAGAAAGGGGACGCCAAAAACTTTAAAAAAATTATAGCGCGATCAGCTTACTGTCCGCTGCCTACAAATTATTTACTAAGGTAATCACAAATAGAATCAGGAACACCTTAGACTTCTGTCAAGCAAAGGACCACGCAGGATTCCGTAAAGGCTACTCAACAATGGACCATATTCACACTATGAATCAGGTGATGGAGAAATGTGCGGAATATAAGCAACCTTTATATCAGGGTGTAGACGAGCTGTATGTAAAGATACTGAAAGATATCTATAGCAGCTCTACAGCCACCGTAGCGCTACATAAAGATGGCAACACAATCCCAATAAAGAAAGGCGTCAGGCAGGGAAATACGATCTCTCCAATGCTATTCACAGCGTGTTTAAAGGAGGTATTCTGAGACCTGGAGTTGTGAAGAATTGGGGATAAAAGTTGATGGAGAATATCTTAGCAACTTGCGATTCGCTGATGATATTGCCTTGCTTAGTAGCTCAGGGGACCAATTGCAATGCATGCTCACTGACCTGGGCAGGCAAAGTAGAAGGGTGGTTCTAAAATTAATCTGCAGAAACTAATGTTTATCAGTCTTGGAAGAGAACAGCAGTATACGATAGTTAGCGAGGCACCGGAAGTGGTAAGGGAATACACCTATTTACGGGGGAAGGTAGTGAACGAAGATCCAGATCATGGCACTGAAATAATCAAAAGAATAAAAATGGGCTGGAGGGCTTTTGGCAGGCATTCTCAGATCATGAACAGCAGGTTGCCATTATCCTTCAAGAGAAAAGTGTGTAACGAGCTGTGTCTTACCAGTACTCCTTTATGGGGCAAAAACCTGGAGGCTTACGAAAAGGGTTCTGCTTAAATTGAGGACGACGCAATGAGCAAGGGAAGAAGAATGATGGGTGTTACGTTAAGGGGGGGGGATAAGAAGAGAGCAAAGTGGGCGAGGGAACAATCGCGAGGTAATGACATCTTAGTTGAAATCAATAAAAAGAAATGGGGGGGGGCATGGTCAGGGCATGCAATGAGGAGGGAAGATAGCCGATGGTCATTAAGGGTTACGGACTGTACTTCAAGAGAACAGAAGCGTAGAAGGGGGCGGCAGAAAGTTAGGTGGGTGGATGAGATCAAGACGTTTCCAGGGACAACAAGGTCACAATTAGCGCATGACCGGGGTAGTTGGACAAGTATGGGAGTGGGCTTTGCCCTGCGGTGTGCGTAGCCAGGCTGCTGCTGATGATGATCATGACTGGAAAGTGTTGTACGATTCCGACTCCTGGAGTGGCTGAGCTAGTCCATTCAATTAATTTATCCAATCTCAGCAAATGAAGCATTTCCTTTGTAATGGTTCCCTACATCGCTTGCACGCCTAGCGACAAAAACACACACACATGTTTGAAGACTCAACAACGTAACGAATCATGTTACATACTGTTTTTTTTCGCGCAAGAACGCACTTTGTGCCCTCTCATCTTTTGAAGGTTCTAATTATCAATAATTTCAAATATTCTTACCTTCAAAGTGGGCGAGCGCAATAATTTTCGGAGAAAGCGGGCAAGCAAAATGGGGACGGTGGTCTCTAAAGACAATGCTGCGGTCGGAAATTGAATGAATTCAGAGTCCAAGCAGTCACTGATGTAAGCAGCGTTTTTTTGTCTCACATTTACAGGTATTTTAACGGTCCTTACTTGCTACCACGTGTCTCTGACTGCCTTTCATCGCGCCTTCTCGATACTCGAGAGTGTGCTAGGAACCATGGCGCACTTTCCAAATCACTGCGGACTCACGCAGGGTGCAACTATTTGCTACGTGGCTGTTTTCAGCCTGCATCACGTTGTCCTAGGTATGCTCTTGCTAAATTTCATTTATTTATTTTTTGAAGCCTTAAAGGCCCGGAGGCATTACATAAGGAGGGGGCAAACAAAGTTTGAGGAACTCTTCATCACGATAGGAGGGAAAAGAGGAAGAAAGGATTGACGAAGAATAGAAAAGGAAACAACGCTCAGGAAGAAACCGAGCAAGCGGCACTATCATCAAAACCACTGTAAAAAAAACTGTAAAATACGACAAAACACATACTACATAAGTACTACTAAATACATACTATGCATGAGAACGAATCACTAATAATTAATTACTTAAAAGGCGACAAGTGGCAAATACATTTTTAACAAGCCATTCTAGGAGCGGTGGATTGTTAGTTTCTCACGGGAGCAAAATGGCAAGTCCAAATTTGAACGCTGAACAAATAGCAAATCTAGTCACTAGAATTGAGGAAGAACTTGGCAAATGGTCATGTAATGCGTGGGAATATGGTGAGCTTCTAGGTGTAATAACGACAGAAATACGGAAAGAGAAACAACATGTTCGTTGGAAAGGAAAAAAGAAACCGAAAAGTTGGTGGAACAAGGAGATACGAGAAGCGTTCGCCGAACGACAGAAAGCATCTCGTGAGCACAGGCAGGAAAAGGCGCCGTTGCCACACGATGAAGTAACCAGTAAATGGGAAATATACCGGGCGGTTCAAATATTGGTGCAAGCAAAACTAAAAGGTGAAAGTGAACGTTGGTTGTCAGAAATACGTGAGAAAAAGAAGGCCGCACCTAGAATATTTCCGAACCACATAAAATTATTAGGCAGGAAGTCAACAACAATACAACAACATATTCTAGACGAAGATAAAAATTGACTGGCAGGAGAAGCGGCAATAAATTGCATCCGAAAAGTAACAGCCGAATTTTTCCAAGGCCATGACGAGGTTGTATTTGAAGAAAAAAAGAGCATAAGAGAGACCCAAGTAGAAAAGGAGCTGGCGCTGACAAATTTGAAGTGGACGAAAGCCGATTAGAAAATCCCTAAGCGCACAGCCACAGGGCTGGATAAGGTTCCCGTTTGGCTGAATAATGAACTTGGACGAAAAAGTTGGGAAGCTCTGGTGAAAGCAGTGGAAAAAACTTTAAAAGATAGACGAATGCCAGGCAGTTGGCGACAAAGTAGAATTAATTTATTTATAAAGGTAAGGGGGAGAAACACTGAATTCAATCCTATAGACCGTTGACCATTACATCGGTAATATACAGGCTATCAATGCAGGCAATCAAATTAAAGCTTCAAGCATGGGCACAGGCCAATGGAAATTTGGGAGAACTTCAGAATGACTTCAAATAGGTAGGCGTTTGGATGATAACTTGTTTCTTCTTACTAAGTGTATGAAAATATCAAAAGCAGAAAGCAGATCGCTGTATGTGGCCTTCTTAGGCATTTCAGAAGCCTACGACAACGTAGACCACAACGTTTTGTGGGATATTCTGAAAGTAGAATGCTTCGATGACGATTGTCTACAGCTTTTAAGAGAGATTTACTAGGAAATACCGTTTGCGTTGAATGGGAAGGGATGAGGAGCGAGAAGAAAGTTCGTATCAATAAGGGAATGAGGCAGGGGTGCCCTTTATCCCCGCTGCTGTTTATGATGTACGTCGTGAGGATGGAGAGGGCGCTAGAAGGAAGTAATATCGGGTTTAATCTCTC
This sequence comes from Dermacentor variabilis, assembly GCF_050947875.1. NCBI lineage: Eukaryota > Metazoa > Arthropoda > Arachnida > Ixodida > Ixodidae > Dermacentor > Dermacentor variabilis. The sequence goes on along the minus strand of NW_027460291.1, from coordinate 21,136,724 downwards.
ATGCAAACAGGTGCGTGCAGTAGTAGAGCAGTAACTCCCCGGTTTATTTTATGCAGACGACATTGTGTTGCTAGCTAACAAGCAAAGTGATTTGCAACGTCTGGCTAATATTTGTGGACAGGAAGGCAACAATTTAGGTTTGAAATTTAGTGCTAGAAAATCAGGTGTTATGGTATTCAATGAAAACAGTTAACAGACAGTGGAGATAGAGCGAAAGAAATACCTCGGGTAACATAATATAAATACCTTGGTATATGGCTAAATGAAGGCAATAGATATATGGAAACACAGGAAAAAATCATAACAGTAAAGGGGAAGAGAAATGCAGCCATAATGAAGCACAGAGCACTATGGGGATACAATAGGTACGAGGTCCTCCTAGGTATGTGGAAAGGTGTAATGGTTCCAGGACTTTCTTTCGGAAATGCGGTTGTTTGCTTTAAATCACGGGTACAATCAGGACTCGACGGAAACCAAAGGTCAGTGGGTCGCCTCGCATAGGGCGCTCACGGGAAGACTACAAATGAAGCTGTGCAGGGTTATGATATGGGCTGGACTAGTTATAAGGTGAGGGAAGCTCGCAGTAAAATTGAGTATGAAGAAAGGCTGGGGAATATGGAAGAAATTAAATGGGCTGGGAGAGTGTTAAAGTATCTGTACAGGAAAAACATTGATTCACAGTGAAGGAAAAGAACTAGGAAGCTTACCACCAAGTATGCGACCTCTAGGGTGGGCAACACAGCAACTAAGAAGGCGAAGGGGAAAATCAGGGAGGCTGAAATAATCTCATGGGTGGCGGCAATGGAAAAGAAACCTGCCATAAGTAACTACTTAAGAGGGAAAAACGAAATCAGGAAAGAAACCATTTATGATAACTAACAGGGAAGCTCATTACTTTTCGAAGCGAGATCGGGATGCCTTAGAACACGCACCTATAAAGCGAGATATAAGAAGGAAGAAGAAGCATGTGCTTGCTGCGGTAAAGCTAAGGAAACAACGGAGAACGTTTTATTAGAATGTGAAGACGTCTACCCAGCGGTCTATTTAGGCACCACTGGCCTCCTTGAAGCCCTTGGGTTCAGCGGGAGCAGTGGTAAAGCAAATATGTCCGCAATAGGCATTAGTAAGAGGCGATTGGAGGATTGGTGGAAGAAAACCAGGACAACGACAAAAGACAGAGACTTAAAAAAGCACAGTTCGCAGTAGGGGACCAGAAAATTTGGGCGTGGTAGTTCATAGTGTTTTTTTCTTTTTTCATTGTTTAAACTAGGGAAGACATTAGGCAGTATAATAGCAAGAGCTTGGTGGCGCAAACCATCGCCCCGTTCCAAAGGGGGGGGGGTGGCTCATAACATCCATCGATCCATCCATCCATCCATCCATCCATCCATCCATCCATCCATCCATCCATCCATCCATCCATCCGTCCATCCATCCATCCATCCGGCGAGCGCCGTCGCGGCAGCGTTTCAGTTTGTGCGTATGACATGTGCTGCGCTTCATTTCATACGCGACAAAAATGCAGGTGCTGGGCTATGGAGGTCGCGTGGGAAGCTGTCATATAGTTTACATTACAGTCGTCCATAGCCTGAAGAGAGCGTGGAGCTGCTGTCTCAACAGCGTGCTGGCCACGTATGCAAAGGAGCACGTAAACACGCACCAGCAAAATGCCGCCAAAGGTGCACTCAGCGTCGAGGACACCCAGGCCTGAAAGAAGCATCACGCGGAACAGTAGCGCCTTCGATACGCAGCAAAACGTACTGCACACCGCAAATGTATGGATAAATGTGTACAAACTATAATGACAATAATTGAATTACGTACAAGCCCATATTTCATATAAAGTTTAACACTTCTGCCTCGATTCATTGTGTCATGGGAGGCAATGATAATTCTCAACCATCTCAGAGATTGTGAACAATGACTCACAAGAACGCCCCAAGCAAACACTCCTCCCTGTGTGTTTTGCGGACTACGCACAGGAACAGTAGTGGTGCATGCAAGGTAACGTTTAACGCCAACGTCACCAGTCTTGTATTGGACTAAAGGCTGATGAATTTACACATGTGCCGCCAACATCACCGTGAATCATGGTCAATCAAAGCAAGCAGCATTTTAATGTGAGATTCTTGAAACTACCGTGCACGCAAGGGCAACCTAGGTGCGAATAATAGACAGAGCCGTTTGTACACAAAATGCAATCTTGTCACACTATCTCATAGGAACGAATCAGCTATATTTACAACACGTGCAAGAACAGTCAGAAGGAAACATCTTTATAGCTAAAGCCCCTCAATTTTCCAAAAGTAGTGCCATTCTTAGATCTTTCCGCCACCCCGCTCTTTCCGGCGTTTCCTCCTCCACGCCTACTGTCGCCCCAGCCTCCTACGCTTCTCCAGCGGCCAATCTGTGTCGCGTGGAAGCTAGCGACGCGCTTTTGTATATTTTTTTTCTTTCCAGCGCGCTCTGACCGCCTTTGCCGGCCCAGTGCGACAAAAGTGCGCGCATTCGGATTGGTCACGGGATGTCGTGGGATCAAATCGCAGCTGCGTCGGCCGCATTTCAATGGGGGCGATATGCATAGACGCCGGTGTCCCGTACACTGGGGGCACGTTAAAGAACCCCAGATGGTAAAAATTAACTCGGAGTCCCCCATTACGGCGTGCCTTATAATCAGATCGTGGTTTTGGCACATAAAACCCAATAATCAGTTTTCCTTCTCTGTCTTGTGTGTCTTGAGTGTTGCAGTTAAAGCAGCACTGCTTCCCTGCGAAAACTTACAACGCAAAAGAATACAGACGCACGTAGTATACACATATAAAATTAGCGCTTCAACAAAAGTGTTACTGGTGGTAATGAGTGGGGCGGGGCATAATTATTTTACTAACCTCTGTCCAGTTCTCCCATCAAGTTCATTCTTGCTATCAAGTTACAAGCACTTGCACTGTAATACCGTATTTTCGCGATTATAAGCACCCCCCATTCTAAGCAACGCCCCCCCCCCCTCTATTTTCGCGAAAAAATTGGGAAACAAGTTTGCATGCGAATCTAAGCACCCCCCTATTTGTTAGGAGGAGCGCGTAGCCAAGGCTGCGAAGCGCGCCTGCTCACTCTGTCATCGAGCCGGAGCCGTCGGATAGTCCGAGTCCCGAGGTGGCACGGTGTCCGCGGCACGAGTAAGCCGTACAACCGGACTGTATGGCTGTACGGCAAAAGCTGCAGTAAGCGTCCCCATCAACCATCGCAAAGTGGATTTCGGATGCTTGGAAGCGGGTCTATGTGGACGTTGTGGTCAAATCATTTAAGAAGTGCTCGATCACAAACCACTTCGACGGAACGGAAGACGGCCTGCTGTGGGATACCGTGAGCGGCGGTTCAAACGGTGCGAAAAACTCAAGTGGCAGTGATAGTAACTGAGCAACCGACACAAGCGGTGGGTTCACTGTCTGAACCGATTTTTCTTTTGGATGTGTGCAAAAAAAAAAATTTATTTCTCCCACCCGTCTCGCCGTGATGTCGCAGCGAAAAGAGGCAGGGGGGGGGGGGTCATTCTAGATTTTTCGAATCTAAGCACCCCCCTAACTTTGGGCATCGCGATCATGAAAAAAGAGGGTGCTTATACTGGGGTAAATACGGTAAATAAATAAATAAATAAATAAATAAATAAATAAATAAATAAATAAATAAAGATTTCCTGTGTTGGTACGTTGTTCAGATTATCGATACTGACTACTTCTGAAAAGGTTGCTCATGGCTGTCACAACCCGTGCATGAGCTACGCGCATCTGTAAAAGGCGCGAAGCAGAAGTGACCCTGTTTATGGGCATTGCTGGCCCCAGACAGTTGGAATTTCTCACGCACCGGCCGAACATAAGTGTCCTGCAGTTAGGTAAATGAACCAACGAAAACACGTACGCATAATTTCACGCATTCAAAACCTGAAACTAAGGTAGTTACGTGCGCTTTAGAGCACACCGTGTGCATGCGTCTTGTTTCAGCAGCACGAACTCTCAGCCCGCGGGCGCTTTACGCCTTAAATAACAAGCCTTTTCTCTATATTTTGCGCAATTCCAACACGACATTATTAAGGCCAGTTACCGACTGACGAAGCGAAATCTCGTTTCAAAAATTGCTCCGCAGGCCTCGAACGAACTATTCAGCGGATTTCGTCCGGTAGCGCGTTAAGCCTGTTTCACATGATGCGATTTTCGTCGCACCGGAAGTGCGATTTCCGTCGTTTGCGATGAAAATCGCAGTCGCAGTGCCGACCCCACGATTTTCGGCTGTGACCAACCGGTTGGTCGCACAGTCGCACCGTCGCACCGATCGCTGCGATTTTCCGTCGAAATCAGCGGAGCTATTTCGCCGGCTGGTTTTGAAAAATGGCGTCTCGCACAAGTGGAATGCGCGGAGACGTGGATCGTCGAATTCGGTACGTACGCGAAGGGAGAATAAAAAACATAATAATAATATTTGGGGTTTTACGTGCCAAAACCACTTTCTGATTATGAGGCACGCCATAGAGGAGGACTCCGGAAATTTTGACCACCTGGGATTCTTTAACGTGCACCTAAATCTAAGCACACGGGTGTTTTCGCATTTCGCCCCCATCGAAATGCGGCCGCCGTGGCCGGGATTTGATCCCGCGACCTCGTGCTCAGGAGCCCAACACCATAGCCACTGAGCAACCACGGCGGGTAATAAAAAACATGAATATGTATATATTGACCTTGCCACAAGAATGTACTACGAATATCTTGCCATGTTGCTGCCTGTTGTTCATGGGGAGGTGGGACTAGTCAAGCTGCCGTCATGAAGCTTTTATCCTGCCATCCCTACCGCTTTGTATATATCAGTGTACTTATGTGGTAAATAAACTTCTTCTTCTTCTTTCAAAAAAATATGTACAGCAGATTGCATTCTCCGATTGCTATGCGTTTGTTGACGCGCTACACAGCAAATGAAGCGCATTTTCACGTTTGCTTCGTACGCCTTTGCGAGTTGTCAGTGCTAGGAGGTGTTCGATCCCCAGCAGACGACGAGGTCGTCACAATTTTCTTTTGTTGAGTAGCATGGAAAAATCGCGCTTACGGAGCAGCTTGAATTATTTCAACCTCGGCAAGGGCAAATGACAAGACAGCAAAGTACCCGAAGTTTCAACGTTGCGCTGAACGCGGTACCGTTCAGTTGCATTTTCTTGTCGGTTTTCAAGCACGAATTTCCCGATGCATCTTGAAAGCTTACCTTCCTTCTTATTAAATTTGACAGAGCAAAAGTGTAGGCTATCGTAATGAATTTGCTACGATAGCATTAAATCCATGGCTTGAATAAAATATTACATGCACGTTAAGTTGCACCTCTTCTCTGGAGAATTTCTTTTTCTTGCACAGAAACCAATAAACATTGACTATGTTGCGGACTTTGTATCCTTACTGCATCTGTATGAACACTTGCTCTGCAAGGTAATTAACTGTACAGCTAGTAGATTAGGTAAATTGCTTGCTATAGTGGCACAGTGTCAACGCACCCTCCTGCACAATTATGTAGAACTCGTGCAACAATGCGAAAAGCAGGCAAACGGCCTGTTCTTGTGGGGATAAAGCAGCATAAAGCGACACGCTGAAGAAAAGTAAATCAACACTGTGCAGTGAAGTCAGCCAGTACAAGCAGTTCTTGCATGTTCACAGCTGATCAAGTATGCAAAAACATTCATGCCTTACATGTTTCTAGTAAGTTTCTAATAAGTTTGTGATCACATATATTAGTGTATAAACCCATATAACGATATCCGCTGCGATTACTATCTTTATAAGTAATGAAATACCATGCTACTTTCAAGAACATATATCACCTGAGCATTTTAGAACAAATTTCTGCATTTCAACTATACACAATATGTGGTTTATTCAACAAAAGACCACAAACTGGGCTTTTTTGCAGTGACAAACTTGAATGATGCAACAAGCCCTCGACAACACTGCAGACTTTCTTGGCCAGTCTGGCCTCTCGCTTTCTGATAAGTCAGCTCATATCGACGTCGGAAAAAAAGAAACACTAGAATCAAGAACTACCCCAGATTGCACATTGTGATCCACATAGCTAGACATATATGCCCGCAAGTCAACATCCACAAATCCTCAGCTAGTGTAAGCCCATGACGGCAGAGCCAGCACGTGGGTGAAACAATTATGCAATGCGTGGACGCAACTTCCACACCTGGTGAAAAGAATAATCTCGAAATAATGAGGGTGGACGAGTGGATACTATAGAAAATCGCAGATGCTGTGCTTGTGTCCAAGGTATGGTACGGTATGAATTACCAGCAGCACACACAAACTCATGGAATACAGGCATCGTGTAGTAATTACAGGTCTTTCCAACTGTACCATGATTGAAGACCTTTATGAGAAAGAGCTAACGAACAAGCACCTAGACAGAGTAGAGTTGCAGCCTGCAGCACAAATTCTTTGTCTCAAGAGCTCAGAACCTCGTCCCAAGATACTATGCCAGCTAGCATATGAGATGCAAAGACGACTACCCCTCCCTTCAGGAACACAACCTCGGGAGTACCTGAACTTGAAACACAACAGGCCCATACCGTGGAATATGGGGGCAAACAATTAGGTCAGGAGACTATATGCAACTGCCAAACACACAGATGAGGTTGCTAATCATGAAGATGCGAGCAAACATAAGGCACATATAGTACACTGATCTGGCAATAGCAGTGTAACAGTAGTATGACACTATATAAAACTAAACCCCATATAAGTCAGTACCATTCCAGGTCATCCTACACCTAGAAAAGCTGAACTGAAAGCAATCAAAGCAGCACTTGTAGTGCAGATTACACCCTGCACGGATTCACGAGAAACTGTCTGGGCCTGCACATCACACAAGATTGTCAGGAAAATCAGGAGATTGACAGGCGACTTGCAAGCACATGGCCAGAAATTAAATGACAGGATACATAGCCATGCAGATATTCTAGAACACAAGCCGTCTTATACGCCCGACATAACTGAAAACTAGATGAGTTTGTGTGTATTCATTATTAACTAAAATGCAATAAGCGTAAGACAGCTGACATAAGGAAGTATAATATGGATAGAATTGAACATGCTCTGAGGAACGGAGGAAGCCTAAAAACAGTGAAGAAGAAACTTGGAATTGGCAAGAATCAGATGTATGCGTTAAGAGACAAAGCAGGCAATATCATTACTAATATGGATGAGATAGTTCAAGTGGCTGAGGAGTTCTATAGAGATTTATACAGTACCAGTGGCACCCACAACGATAATGGAAGAGGAAATAGTCTAGAGGAATTCGAAATCCCACAGGTAACGCCGGAAGAAGTAAAGAAAGCCTTGGGAGATATGCAAAGGGGGAAGGCCGCTGGGGAGGATCAGGTAACAGCAGATTTGCTGAAGGATGGTGGACAGATTGTTCTAGAGAAACTGGCCACCCTGTATACGCAATGCCTCATGACCTCGAGCGTACCGGAATCTTGGAAGAACGCTGACATAATCCTAATCCATAAGAAAGGGGACGCCAAAGACTTGAAAAATTATAGACCGATCAGCTTACTGTCCGTTGCCTACAAACTATTTACTAAGGTAATCACAAATAGAATCAGGAACACCTTAGACTTCTGTCAAGCAAAGGACCACGCAGGATTCCGTAAAGGCTACTCAACCATAGACCATATTCACACTATCAATCAGGTGACAGAGAAATGTGCGGAATATAACCAACCCTTATATATAGCTTTCATTGATTACGAGAAAGCGTTTGATTCTGTCGAAACCTCAGCAGTCATGGAGGCATTGCGGAATCAGGGTGTAGAAGAGCCGTATGTAAACATACTGAAAGATATCTATAGCGGCTCCACAGCCACCGTAGTCCTCCATAAAGAAAGCAACAAAATCCCAATAAAGACAGGCGTCAGGCAGGGAGATAGGATCTCTCGAATGCTATTCACAGCCTGTTTACAGGAGGTATTCAGAGACTTGGATTGGGAAGAATTGGGGATAAAAGTTAATGGAGAATACCTTAGTAACTTGCGATTCACTGATGATATTGTCTTGCTTAGTAACTGAGGAGACCAACTGCAATGCATGCTCACTGACCTGGAGAGGCAAAGCAGAAGAGTGGGTCTAAAAATTAATCTGCCGAAAACAAAAGTAATGTTTAACAGTCTCGGAAGAGAACAGCAATTTACAATAGGTATCGAGGCACTGGAAGTGGTAAGGGAATACATCTACTTAGGGCAGGTAGTGACCACGGATCCGGATCATGAGACGGAAATAATCAGAAGAATAAGAATGGGCTGGGGTGCGTTTGGCAGGTATTTTCAGACCATGAACAGCAGGTTGCCATTATCGCTCAAGAGAAAAGTGTATAATGGCTGTGTCTTACCAGTACTCACCTACGGGGCAGAAACCTGGAGGCTTACGAAAAGGGTTCTACTCAAATTGAGGAAGACGCAACGAGCTATGGAAAGAAGAATGATAGGTGTAACATTAAAGGATAAGAAAAGAACAGATTGGGTGAGGGAACAAACGCGAGTTAATGACATTTTAGTTGAAATCAAGAAAAAGAAACGGGCATGGGCAGGACATGTAATGAGGAGGGAGGATAACCGATGGTCATTAAGGGTTACGGACTGGATTCGAAGGGAAGGGAAGCGTAGCAGGGGGCGGCAGAAAGTTAGGTGGGCGGATGAGATTAAGAAGTTTGCAGGGACGACATGGCCACAATTAGTACTTGACTGGGGTTGTGAGAAGTATGGGAGATACCTTTGCCCTGCAGTGGGCGTAACCAGGCTGATGATGATGATGATGATGATGATGAAAATGCAACAGTAGACAACAGACAAGAACGAAGCGCTCTGTGTGTTCACTTCGTTCATGTCCATTGCTTTTCTGTTGCACTATAGTTAATGAATTCATTAGGCTTCACAGGAGAAGAATGATACCTCTGCCCAAGGGCTCGATCTCACATCCAAATCCACGCGTGCACACACACACACACACACACACACACACACACACACACACACACACACACACACACACACACACACACACACACACACACACACACACACACACACACACACACACACACACACACAAAAATGTCGCAAGAGTGCATAGCAGGAAGCAGTATCAACAGGATGACACTAGATATGGATCAGGACTAACTTTCAACTGAGGTTCATTTGTAAAAATGTGGCGAGTTATATAACTTACCAGAAAAAAAAAGGACGATGAGCAAAACGAGAACAAGGTGAAAGCAGGAGCCAACGTTTCGACAAGTGGACTTGTCTTCTTCATGGTCCACGTGTGGAAACGTTGGCTCCTACTTTCACCTTGTTCTCTTCTTGCTCATCGTCTTGAATTTCCATCTCCTGCCTTCCCCGAGTTTTCCCCAGAAAAAGAAAGACATCTTTGAAGGATGGATAAAAATTGGTGCTTGATGCAGCCAAACATTAATAAAAATGCTACAAATAGAAAATAGAGAAAAATTCCAAGTGCAGGAAAAAATCATTATAATTGCCAATCCTGCATGCCAGCACTTTTCAAAAAATACTGTTGTTATTCCAATAGACAGACTCAGAGCTTGCTTATGCAAGCACATTCTTCCAGTACCATGCCATTGGGAAAAAAATGAGTTTCCTGGAAGGCAGCCACATGCACACTTGGTGATCACAATGTTTTTTTTCCCTGCACTTGTATATCTATAAGTATTTTCTCCCTTTCCTGCTTTTATGTTTGGTTTCATCAAGCATTAGTCTGTATCAGGTTTTATTGCTGTACTACTTCGTGGTAACCTTTATAGATCACTGCATTATCACAATAAACCTTTTAATTAGCAGTTAGCATACCCTGTTCTTACTGCTTCACACTGCACATTCTTGCTACATTGGTCAAATAAAAGATTTTATAAGGTATCATGAGGGCCATTAAAGTGGCTTGTTGCAGTCTAAAAAAAACGAATAGCCTGGCTGCAAATGGCACCAGAGAACACACAGGAGAAACAAGAAAACCGAGATGATCTAACAATCAAAAGTTTAATGTACACACCGAGTAAATGCTCGCTGACAAGCAATAGACTGAACATACACAAAAAGGAGAAGCAAAAATTGATGTGCATTTCCTGACAGGAAATGCATCCATTTCTAACGGAGGCCGTGCTGACAAGATTAATCCAGCATTTTTAGATCTACAGCTTCTGTAATTTTTCTAGGCAGCCTATCTGCACAGAATGCTAGCTTCTTCCTCTACAATGCACGCTCAGATGTGGAGGGTGCATTGTAGAGGAAGAAGCTAGTATTCTGTGGAGATCCGCTGCCTAGAGAAATTATGGATGCTGTAGGTGAAAATACACTGGGAGAATCTTGTGTCAGCATGGCCGCTGTCACACTTTCAGAAATGGATGGGTTTCCTGTTGGGATCTGTATGGACACACATCAGATCTTGCTTTTGCTTTTTGTGTAAATTCGATTTATTGCTTGTTGAACAGCATTTACTCGGCAGCTTCAATAAACTTTCATTTGTTAATACACCTCATGATTGTCTTGGTCTCTAGCAGAAAGGTGTTCATTCTTTTTACAGTGAAGCTGTATATGCCTAGGCGAAACACTCATGGCCCGATCCCCAAAACCCTTTATCTTCGCATTAAAAACAAAACCCTAGTGTAAGGGTATGAGCCATTGTTTAAGGGGGTGTGAGCCATTGCATTCGTCTTGCATGATGGACGGAGACATTTCTTTTTGGGTAGACATAGAAGTGCTTATGCCCATTTCAAACATACATTTATCTGCGTATTATTGCAGGGAAGGGACACAGAGGGGGACGGGGTTAAGACAAGATCATGATGTCATTATTATCTCACAGCCAAGGTGTGGTGGGCCATTGGCTAGACCGATAGTGACGTCGTTTCTCTCTAGCAGTAGAGCGTGCGTGCAGCAGTCTCTCTCCGACTTCCCAATAGGTTTGAAAATGTGTCCCCGTATTTAATTAAATGAAATGTGCAGCCCCGGTGTGTCACTTCATAACTACAGTGCATAACTGAGTCATAAATATTATGATTACCACATTACAAAACACAAATGCGTAACATATTCAGAAAGACTTTGATGGACCCGCTGGATTAACACAATGAACCACTCATTCCACTTCCCATGATGGTGATCTTGCAAAGTGCAATGTGGGGCAATCCAAATAAACAATGTGATTAACCCAAGCCAAACATGTGCATAACCTCATTAAGAAACACAGACATAACCAATAATGTAGAAAGACTTGAATAAACCATTGGAATTAACCCAGTGATAAACACCGGGGCTGCACATTTCAGCTTCGCTGGTTTGCCGTCTGTACAGGGTGCATGGGCAGTAACTTTTTCTGTTATTGTTTGTTAAGTATTGTATAATGTTGTGCCAGTAAAACATGTTGGGCTAGTTGGTGCAATGTATTGGTACTGCTTTTTTTGCTGGGTTATTCCTTAATGTTGTGCCCTTCTTCCTTTTGTAACAACTTTTTTATTCCCCCTTGCATAATACTCCAACCTTGTAGCCTGCGAGGTATATAAATAAATAAGTACATAAACACCTCATTCATTCATCTGCATACACCTCGCACCATTTCTTGCTCAACAAACATCACTGCGTTGATGTCTCGCAGCGTGCATCTACATTAACTGCCGTTTGCGTTTCGGTATGGTTTGTGAACAGTGTAGTGCATAAACATTACATGACATTAAGGTTGTTACCTATGCGGTGCATAAGCAAACCTTGCAAAAGATGACATGTTGGATTGCTGAAAATAAGATAAATTGTATATATCGCAGTTACTTTAACAGCAGTTAATTGACCACTTGACAAAAACTTCACTTCGCATAGATTCCAACACGTACACTGAATCTGCAGTTTTTTTTTTGCTTATTAATGTAGTCGTTACTGCATGGCCACATTGTAGATTTGAAAACAAAGCTAAATAAATTTGTTTGTTGCAATATAACAATATGTGTAGATCACTGCGATTGCAACACCAGAACTTGATACAAACATGCACACTATAGGATGCAGACAAATGCTCAGGACAAACTCCAGAATGTTTGCATCCTGATACTTACGAAAGTGAACGGTTTCATTCCATGGCTGTCAATGAGAGGGAGAGAGAAAACTTAATTGTGTTCGTGGAACAAAAACGCATTGATAAGCTTAGACATATAGTCATTGCTTAACACTTTCGAAATGAATAATTATAGCTTGCTATCGACATTGAAGCAGCCTTTCGACAGCAAGAAAAGGAATCAGTTTTTCCAGCTCTGAACATTTAATTGCAGGAAATGCAAGCAGGCATAAAATTCTGCCAATATAATCTGTTTAGGAATACCAAATTGTAATAAACATTGAGGCTTGCATTTGTACTTTCTCTGGCTGAGCAATCTAGTTTGAAATGGCTCCGATAAGCCTGTCGTAACAATATTGATCTAATACAGGATAAATGCATGACTCACTTAAGAAATCTGGATGATTGCTATAAATTACAGTGAAGAAACTATAATATCTAAGAACGTTAATACTATAATAATAATATTTATTTCCACAAAACAGGCTAACCGTGAGAGGCGTGCGAGGCTGAGCAGAAAGCTGAAAAATTCTACGGCAGGTGCGCCTGCCGTGGGCCTACGATCCTGCATTATGAATAGCGCGTATTGATATGGTCTTCTTGTTAGAAGTTCCGAGTATACTACCAGCGCGAGACACGGGACAACAAAGTGGACGAGAAGCGTGTCTTTTATAATGCTATGTTACAACGTACAGGTTTCTACAAAAGTGACGGTAACTGCTCGAAACATTTGATGCGTCGGCTTTTGCGCCTTTAGAAATATTTAGAGAGGGCTCCCATATATATATTCGCAGCGCAAGCACGGCGATGGACGAACCAGGCTAGCGGTAAGGTTCAATTTCACAACACAATTTTCATTCCACGCCGTAATCACACAGATCGTTTGAGGCTTCGATCAGGGGCACACGCGGGCGTTCGGGTTGGTGCTTCTTGTTGCGTTTGGCGTAAGAATATGGCTAGGAGCAGGCACCACATATGCGCAATCACGGGCAATACACACGCATCATTTCTCCAGAAGCTGACGCCGAGCACGGGTAGCGCGAGGATCTTGTTGGGCTGACACGACAACTTCGTGGCAGCCGCATTCCGAATACTGCATATACGGTGAGGGCAGCTATATGAACTTGTCGATAGGTCAACTTGTAGATTGTTGTAGCGCAGGCAGAACGAAACGGTCATAGAAGGTAGGTAAGACAACACACAGCGCTGAACCATAGAATAAAGAATCGCTGAACCACCAGCGAACAGCTGTTTACTTGCGCGATGTCGCACTGAACTACAGAAAGCGCCGTCGCGCCCCGCAAGACAAATCTTAACTAACGTTTTTAAATTAGTAAACGTACATATTATTTGCTTCTAATCAAGAGAAGTCAATAATATTATAGTGTAAACGTTTTATTCACTACAATAAAGGAATTATGCAGCGTGTGCCACGAAACCTGGCAGTAAGCAACCCTGGACGTCGCACCAGTCGCATTGTTGAAATCGCAATCATGTGAAATGAGCCCTCTAAAAAGCGCATTGCGACGCGTGCGACAGCACCGATTTTCGTCGTCGCAGTCGCAGCATGTGAAACAGCCTTTAGCCGTCGCCTGCTACGGCAGGGCCAGCATAGGCGGCGCCACTATCGAGGCCGCGCCGAGCCAGAACCACCTAGACTAGGAGTAGGCCTCCGCACTCGCCCGCGCACCTATCCTCTGGCGTCACCCCACTCTGCCCTGGCCGATCCACTGTGCGTGGTGTCGCCCTTGAGCACCAGATAGCGCTAGGTGCTGAGTGCTACGCGACGCACGTGACGCGCATATCCTGCGCCATCGAGACACCGCAGGAGAACATCGCTGCACGTGGTTCGCTATTTTGCATTTATTCCTCTGTGTACACGTGCGGTCTGTTCGATGTCCTGGGTCAATTCTGTGTGCCAAACTGTAGAGGAAACTACGACAACGGGCCAATGGTCAGTCTGGGTTACCAAGTGATGCCAAACGAAGGAAAAAATGGCAGCGGGCAGTGCGACGGGACGATGTCGACGTTGGAGAACTGAAAGATCCACTGGTAAGTGTTGTCTTGCTTTTCAATTCGTGCACTGATGAATTATATAAACAATGCACAATGAAAGTGTATTAGTGCAAACTACAATATTCCATTTTTATATAAATACGTTTTCAAGTGGACCATTAATTTACACGTGTAAACCACGTGCGCTCGCGTGCGTTTGCGATGGTGCGCTTATACTCATTTGTTGAATGGCTCATGGGTCAGTAAAATGCGCTTTTCACAGATCTGGCGCTTAGGTTTGCAAGCGTATGCCACAGTTTTGCAGGCGTCAAAGTGTGTTCATTATATGACGGCGCTGGTTGTTTCGCAGGTTTGTGAACGGCATTTCAAGACCGAGCACCTAAGTACAACATCAAAATACATGAACTGCGACGGACGGACCATCGACCTTCAAATCAAGCTCACCCGGCTTACGCCTGATGCCATTCCAACAATCTTTCCCGACTGCCCGCAATATATTTTGGGTTCTCGCAAGTCGAGAGAAGACCCTGATGCAAAGCGAACACGTGTGGAGAACGAACAGCTTCAAAGAGTCTTAAAGCAGTCAGCTTTAGCTCACGAGAACGAGGAACGAGAAAACAAAGTCAACAGCCTCCAAGACATCAGTTCACGCCTGTACAAGCTAGGAGACAAAAGGTTTTGGACAGCGGTACCTTGTGACAACTGCATGATCTTTGCTCACATGAAAGTGACAACAGATGCTCCCGAGATTTTGGTGTCAGTGGCTGTGTCGTCAGATATGCCTGTGCGTGCGTTTTGGAGAGATGCTCCTCTTACATCTGACTAGTGTTTCGAGATCCCGGATCATATCCACGATTTCCGCGTGTTTGTTCAGCTCTTGGCTAATGTCGAGGACCACTGCACTAAAGGAGAACCACAACAAGTGGACAAAAGAAAGGCTGCACTTAAATTGGTGATATCACTTCTTGGTGACATTTCAAGTGGAGACCTTCTGGAGGACGAAAAGGTGGGCGCTGTGACGTTCCTCAAAGAGCAGTGCCATCTCCTCATGAAGAGAAATAATGCTGTTCAGTACTCTGCGGAACTTTTGTTGTTATGTAGCATTTTGTACACTATTTCACCGCATGGCTACAAGTTTTTGAGGAGCAGTGGAAAGTTAGTGTTGCCTCATACCGAAGCAATCAAGCGTGTCTGTGGTGCACATGATGTTAGTCCTTTAAAGGAGCAAAATGAAGAGGGCTTCCTAAAATATATGAAAAAGAGGGCAAGTCTGCTGAAAGCTCATGAAAGAAATGCAACATTATTGGTAGATGAAATACGCTTACAGCATTTCTTTGAATACAAGGGTGGAAATATAACAGGGGTTCCTGCGAACCGTTTTGAACCTGCTAAGACAGCGCATGTATTTATAGTGCAGTTCCTGCGGTCACCGTTCAAACATTTTGCACACATCCTTTGAGTTTCAAAAATTACTGCGGAGAACTGCATGAAATTGTAAAAAAGTAGTCTTGAGACTTGAAGAAGCGAACCTTCATATCACTGCAGTCATCACAGACAATGATTCCATTAACCAGAAGGTAACGGCTATGTTCAGTGAGGCCCAGAAGCTCGAAATTGTTTGCCCCCATCCAGCTAATCCGCAGCAGCCACTCATTCATATTGTTGACTCTGTGCATTTGCTAAAATGTATCAGAAACAATTGGCTAAACCAAAAAAATCCAGACAAATGTCTATATTACCCACCTTTTCCCTGTCGAACCACAGAAAGTAAGAGAATGGAGGGCGCTTAATTCACATCACTCAGAAAGCTTCATGAGGCTGAACAAACTAATACTGTGAAAGTGCATTTTGGCCTAACGTATAAAGCATTAAATCCCACAAATATTGGCAGGCAGAACGTGGAACTTGCTCTGCAAATTTTTAACTCTTATTTCATCTGCTTTGAGGATAAGAGCCGAAACCCTGAATCTGACGCTTGCAGATGGTACTGAAGATTTAATTGACCTAATTTTGCGATGGTGGAGAATCGTCAACGTCAAGACTCCCCATAAGTGACACAGAGTGAGAGATGTGTGGCAAGGGCCAGTATGTGAAATCAGTGGTGAGCAGCTGCAGTTCTTCGACACATTTGTTACCTTGCTCGACGACTGGAAAAGTAGGTGTGTGCATACAGGTGCGTTGATAAAAGAGACCCACTCAGCTCTCCGGATTTCCACATACGCCTTTGACCGAGGTGTCAAGATATTTGTTGGAGCAGCTCGGTTTTACGTACGTTCTCCTTGGAAAATTTCAAACCTATCCCCTCGAAGCTCGGTTTGGGAAGTACCGGAAGCTGTGTGGGTCCCATTACAATGTGTCGATCACACAAGTATTTGAAGCTGAGACAAAGATCCGCCTCCAGAACACACTGATCTTGCCAGATATGCCAGTATCCACTGACACTTGCAAAGAGACTTGTTCTGAAATGCTGATTGACAAATATAACCAAGCTAAGAAGCTGTGACCTAAAGAAGCCCCGGGAAGACATGGTGGCATTGGTGTACATCGCTGGCTACTGCGCCTATGCTGCGTTGAAGCACAAGCCTTGCAATGACTGCTGTGATTTATTCGCAATTACTGAGAGAGAGCTTGAAAGCAGTGATCATGTGCTGATTGATAATATGATAATATGATTGATAATATGAGCAGAGATGGCTTGAAATTTCCACAGCCATGTGTTGCTCATGCGGTGCTGTACACCAAGATTGTGCTAAAACATATTGCTACGGAACAGTGTTTACAGTGACGAAGAGGCGAGCAGGGAGAAGACGACGACGACGATTAGAGGCTAGCGCGGGCTGTTGCCTCTTGGCCAACCGCGGCGTATTCCCTTGTAAATATAATTGTATATAGATATTTGTCTGCGCCTTCCTACGTAACATATCTGGTGGAGGTGCTCCCCGTGATCCTGGCGTATTCTTGGGCAAGGTTGGGGAAGAGGTCGATGACTGGATCAGCCTGTACGAACACGTCAGCCGCAATAACCGGTGGGACCCTACTATTATGCACGCCAACGTAGTCTTTTACCTCGGTGGCACTCCTCGAGTTTGGTTTCGGACGCACGAAGATGAGCTCACCAGCTGGGATTCGCTTAAGCAAAAGCTCCGAGACTTGTTCGGCAACCCATACGGTCACCAGCTTGCCGCGCAGAAGGCGTTATCCGGCCGCGTGCAGACGTGAACGGAGCCCTACGTCATGTGCATTCAGGACGTCTTGGCTCTGTGCCGCAAAGTTGACGCACACATGACTGTGTCCGACAAGGTATCCCACATCCTCAAAGGCATTGCCGATGACGCCTTCAACTTGCTCGTTTTTAACAACGTGGCGATGGTGGATGCAGGTATAAATGAGTGCCGCCGCCTGGAACTCGCTAACAGCCGACGTATTGACCAGCAGTTTGCCCGTCTGCCCAACACCCCAGCGACATCTTCCTGTGCCGACGCTCCTCGTCCCACCAACACTGGCGATGTTACCCGGATCGTCCAGCGTGAGATCGAGGCCGCCTATCTGCCTGCCTTCGACTCCAGCCCCTCCAACGCACCTGCAGTCACGGTTTCCCTGATCCAGGCAGTTGTCCGCCAGGAATTCGCAAACATGGGTCTTCACATCATCTGCTCGGCCAATCGCCCTGATAACCACCCGGCTTCATCGATTCCGCCCCGTCCGGCATCCTATTACCCACCACGTTTCCGCAACCCATCTCAATGGCGCACTGCTGACGACAAGCCCATTTGTTTTCACTGCCGTCGCATCGGGCACATTTCTCGAGACTGTCGCAGTCGCTGGAGTTCCCCGACCCGGTCTGCTTATGACTACTCACGCAGCTCACGTGGCCCTTCTCGTCCCTATGTCGCACGCTCCGATAATGTCGCCACTGATTCTCCTACGCCGAACCGCCCCTATTCACGTCCGCCTTCGCCCCAACGATGAAAATCTCGCTCTCCCCAGCCCCGTCGCTCTTTTTCGCCCACTCCCTTCGGACGCTGCTCCCAGCCGGAAAACTAGACGATGCAGCGCCTCGTGGTGATGCTGCATTGCTCCCTACGGCTCCTCTGGTGACGTTGCACACTCATCTGAACCTTCTTGACGTGCAAGTCGACGTTGTTTCAGTATCTGCTCTTATAGACACTGGGGCGAATTTGTCGGTAATGAGCGTTGACCTTCGCAACCGCCTGAAGAAAATAATCATGCCTGCCTCACCGCCTGTTGTCCGTGTCGCCAATGGCGGAACAGCCCCTGTAATTAGTATGTGTGCCGCCCGCGTCTCCTTCGCCGATCGCTCCACTATCACGCTATTTACAGTCATCGCCCACTGTCCTCAAGATATCATCCTCGGCTTAGACTTCCTCTCCGCACATTCTGCTTTCACCGATTGTTCCGCCAGTACTCTCCATCTTGACCTGCCCGTTCTGCATCCCACTGATCCACACACCAGTCGCCTCAGTTCGTCCACTTCGTTCGCTTGCCACCTTTGGCACTGACTTACGCTGACTTAGTGTCATCCCCACCACTCCCCTCTGGTCACTACATCACGGCTCCTATGCAAGACGTCCTACTTGCATACGGAATCACAGTACCTCATACAGTTTTATCTATCACGGCGAATTGCGTCTGCCTGCCAGTGGTCAATTTTGGCTTGAAGACACAAGTGCTGCCACGCGGGATGTCTTCGGCCCAGCTTTGCTCCCTCGAGGATCACTCAGTAGCATATATTGCAGTAGAGGACAATTCAGCTGATCCTCCTCTAGCATCGCAGTCGGCAACGTGTACCATCACCGACTTACAGAAAATGATTGCGCCCGACATGCCGTCCAAGTTCGCTCGTGAGCTCTACCACGTTCTGTTTTCCTACCACAATATTTTTTTACTTTAACGATCGTCTTTTGGCCCGCACTACAGCTGTTAAACATCGCATTAATACCTGCGATGCCCCTCCTATTCATCGCCGCCCGTATCGAGTGTCACCGGCTGAGCGTCAAGTGATTCACGCAGAAGTTCGCAAAATGCTTGCCAAGAACATTATTGAACCGTCATGGAGTCCATGGGCGTCACATGTTGTACTGGTAAAAAAGAAGGATGGCTCATGGCGCTTTTGCGTGGATTATCGGCACCTTAACAGGGTTACCAAAAAGGACGTGTATCCCCTACCTCGGATTGATGACGCCCTTGACTGCCTCCACGGTGCTCGCTACTTCTCCTCTATTGACCTTCGCTCCGGCTACTGGCAGATTGTTGTGGACGATCTCGACTGCGAGAAGACTGATTTTGTAACACCAGACGGTCTTTATCAATTCGAAGTGATGCCGTTCAGTCTATGTAACGCTCCTGCCACTTTTGAATGCATGATGGACTGCCTTCTGCGCGGTTTAAAATGGTCGACGTGCCTGTACTATTTGGACAGGCTCCCTAACGTTCGTTACGTACCTCAAGCGCCTCTCAGCAGTCCTGGACATCTTTCGTCGAGCCGGTCTGCAACTGACCGCATCGAAGTGCCAATTCAGCCGTCGCCAGATTACCGTCCTTGGGCATCTCTTTGACGCGAACGCAGTGCAACCGGACCCAGGCAAGATCCATGTTGTTACGCACTTCCCTGTTCAGAAGTGTGTCAAGGATGTGCGCAGCTTCATCGGCCTTTGTTCGTACTTCCGCCGTTTCGCGAAAAATTTTGCGGCCATAGCACGACTACTAACCGAGCTATTGAAAAAAGACGCCCCTTTCCAGTGGGGCGATAACGAGGCCTCTGCATTCTCGCATCTAATCGACCTTCTCACAACGCCTCCCGTTCTGGCCCATTACGATCCTTCTGCACCTACCGAAGTCCGTAGTGATGCCAGTGGTTACGGAATAGGCGCTGTACTGGCCCAACGCCAGCGTGGCAACGACCGTGTTATCGCTTACGCCAGCAGGCTCCTCCGACCCTCGGATCGCAACTATTCCATCACTGAGCGTGAGTGTCTGGCCCTAGTTTGGGCGGTTGCGAAGTTCCGCCCATACTTATATGGCCGACCCTTTTCCGTTGTCACAGACCATCACGCGCTTTGCTGGTTATGCTCACTGAAAGATCCTGCAGGAAGACTTAGTCACTGGGCCTTACGCCTCCAAGAATATTCGTATACTGTCACCTAAAAATCTGGCCGACTACACAAGGACACTGATTGCCTGTCTCGCTACCCGGTAGATGAGCCTGTCGACGCCGATAGTAGTACTGCCAGCGGCATTTTCTCTGTGTCTGCCTTCGTTAACACCGCCGATGAGCAGTACCGAGACCTATCGCTGCGAGTACTCATCGGGCGTCTGCGCTCTACACCTACCGACGCATGCGTTCACAGATATGTCCTTCAGGGTGGCATTCCTTACCGAACGAACTTCCTCCCTGAGGGATCTGATGTTTTTCTTGTCGTGCCAAAACATCTACGACAGACTGTGCTCTCTGAGATGCATGACGCACCCACTGCAGGACATCTTAGAGTAACCCGCACCTACGACCGCGTCCACCGCCGCTTCTATTGGCCTGGTCTCGCTCGCTCCGTCCGAAGCTATGTTGCTGCCTGTGATCCCTGCCAGCGTCGGAAAACACCTCAGGTGCTACCTGCCTGTAATCTCCAGCCGATCACCGTCCTTGTGGAACCGTTGTTTTGTGTTGGATTAGACCTCCTAGGTCCCTTTACCACGTAATCCTATGGGAACAAATGGGTAGCCGTCGCAACTGATTACGCCACTCGATATGCTATCACGCGGGCTCTCCCTACCAGTTACGCCACTGACGGCGCGGACTTTGTTTTGCGTGACATTATCGTACTTCGTGGCGCCCCGCAACAGCTGCTTACTGACCATGGTCGTAACTTCATCTCGAAAGTTATCGCCGATATTGTGCGTTCCTGTTCCACTCAACACAAGCTGACTACCTCATACCATCCTCAAGCCGATGGGCTGACAGAGCGGTTAAACCGTACTCGTACAGATATGCCCTCCAAGTACGTTTCCAAGGGCCACCACGACTTGGACATTTCCCTTCCTTACGTCACATTTGCGTACAATTCTTCCCGGCACGACACCGCCGGATTTTCTCCATTTTACCTACTGTACGGTCGTGCACCGACCTTGCCCCTTGACACGGCACTTCCTCCTGCTGCGATCTGAACAAGCGAGTATGCGCGCGACGCCATCGCCCTCGCCGACCATGCACGCCAGCTTGCCCGCGCTCGACTGCCGTCCTCGCAAACCACTCAGCAGCGTCAGTACAACGCCCGCCACCGTGACGTACAGTTTTCGCCTGGTGCGCTCGTGCTCCTGTTCTCGCCCTCTCGTCACGTCGGACTTTCAGAAAAGCTCCTTTCGCGATACACAGGGCCCTACCGCGTGCTGCGCCAGGTGACTCTTGTGACGTAAAAAATTGCTCCTGTGAGCTCAACCTCGTCCTCTACTCTGGCCTTTAGTGATGTCGTGCACGTCAGTAGGCTGAAAGCCTACTACACTGCTTCCGAGTCCGACCTTTAGTCGCTTCGGGACGGCGCTTTCGCCGCCTGGGGTAGTGCTACGGAACACTGTTTACAGTGACGAAGAGGCGAGCAGAGAGAAGACGACGACGACGATTAGAGGATTAGAGGCTAGCGCGGGCTGTTGCCTCTTGGCCAAGAGCGGCGTATTCCCTTGTAAATATACTTGTATATAGCTTTTTGTCTGCGTCTTCCTACGTAAAAATATTACAGGCAAGGAATATGAGAATATGTTTCATGCAGAGAGTAATCAGAGAGCTGCTCTTCTAAGTGTGATGAAGTATTTGCTGCATGACAGTCAAGATTTTGACACTTGTGCAACTGGTCACAGTCAAGAGTCAATGTTAAAGAACCTCCCTAATCCACCAGTAAACACACTGCTGAGGAATTACGCAGCCTTCAAAAACGACAAGATAAACAAAAAAAAGAATAATGGGAAAAAGAGAAAGTTGATTACTCTCAAGTGAAAATGATGTATGCTGTTTTCGCGAATGTTTATGCTATAATAGATACAATATATCAAATGTGTGTTATGTTGTCTTGACTTTTCTGGGAATTTTTTTATTTATTCAGCATTGTGAATTTCAGCACATCTTTCTTATTAAGCTAGTGAGGCTTATGTATGTCAAATTTTATTGATGTGAGTGTTGCGTGTTCGTAGGTCATTTAGTGAAAGTGGAAACTAATGCAAAATAATGTGTGATATGAATTGTACAGCTGTCTGTGGCAGACTGAAAAAAGAAAGTTCTTTTTCCGGCGCATCGTCTTTCTAGACCCAAATTCTGTAGTGCACATTGTTTTATGGGGGCCATTGTCAGCTTTGCTCCAAATGCCGAAGTTGACGTGGGAAGAACTTGTCTTAGTTCCTTCAATCACGCCAGTGCTAAATTTATACTGAATGCAAATAAATTCCAGAGGTATACCCTCAAACGTGCTGCAGTATTATGCTTTTTCATTTCTTTCGATGGCACGTCAAGCAGAGCCGGACGGGGTGAGTGTGGTAATGTTACGGGAGGAGTGCGGAGGCCTTCTTCTAGTGTAGGTGGTTCTGGCCGAGAGCGGGAGTGGAGCGGAGGAGATGGGAAGTGGTTGGCGCTACTTTTGAAGACTGAGGGGTTTTTGATACCTGGCAGGAAGAAAGAAATATGGTGTGATGAAAGCTGTAGAGTTGTTTAAATGTTTCTCTAGTATACCCGTTAAAGACGCCATATGTCATAAATCAGAGTGGTGGTATAAACAATTGGTCACCGGGAAAAAAATCGCGTTGGCTCGGATGACGGGGCAGTTGCCGCGGGTGCGGCAGTGGATGAACCGCAGGATGCCTTATCGACGCTGGCCTCAACGCGACGATTGGTAGTCGCGACCAGCACGGTCAATGAACGGGTCCCGGCTGCGTTCACCGGGAGACGTCAGTTGGGTCGAGGGCTGGATCAGCGCTTAGGAACAGTTGGCGCACGGGTCGTAAGCGCGCTCTTCGGTAAGCGTCGGTCGGGCCGGGGCGCGACAGCACTCAGGACCGTTCAGCGGGGCCGAGGTTGTAGCGCAGGCGCGGGTCCTCTCGGCTGACCGGCCAGTCGGCTCCATCCACCAGGCTCAGGTCGTCCGTGGACCGTCGTCCGCGGGTACTGCCGGAACAGTCCTGTCCCTTGGAATAGCAGGGCTCCCTCCTGGCTCTGCCTAGGCACGCTTTTTCTTTTCTTCTGCTCCACGAACCGCGTCCGCGTCGCCCATCTTTCAATCCCCTCCCCTCCCCCCAACAGCGCACGCTCTCTGCATTGTCCCTTTTCCGTTTGCCGCCACCTATTTGCCCGGGCTGCGGCTTGTTGCTTCTTTGGCTTGCGTTAGATTCGTCAAGGACGTCTCACAACACAAGTGCAACCTCAACTGCATATCACAAAAGCACCCCTATGAAAAGTTCTTGGTTTTCTGAAAAAAAAAACTGCTGGTAAAATTATGTGTGAGCGAAGAATAGAAAGAATGGTCAAAGTCCAAGAGAGCACTGTGATTCACAGAGTGTAGCGTCGCTGCATTATCACAGCGGCCTCAAGCAGATCTGTTGTTCTCGCCATTCGAGTTGATATATGGAAGGAACGTGCCGGGATAGCTTCCCATACATCAGTTCCCACCGTTCGTGGGATCCGCATTTTTTACCCCTATTGCCCATCGCAAACTAAAATTCCTGTTGTGATGCAGGTTATTTCTAGTTTCACTGTGGGTTACTGAGGCAGAACTTGCGCGCCCCCAAATAAGGACAAAGCTGTGAACAATGGTGCACAGAACAATGGTTGCTCACAGGAGAAAAAAAATCGGAAACAAACACAAAGTGAAATATTCACAGCAACCGGCAATCACAACTTAGAACAACAAAACTCAAACACTAAGTAGCGTTGTCCCCTATCGCGAGCGGAAGCACGCGGTGCTGTCAACGCTACAGCAGTTCAAAGTTGATTGGTGGTGAGTCAGGCAACGATAGTAGCAGCGCTGATTTCACCAAACTAGTGATGGGGTGCAGCGACGAGTTGATGACTGGAGCACGGCTATTCCTGCATGCCAGCTGGACGCAGGCGCCGCACCCGGAGCCTCGAGGACGGAAGCGGTCGGAGATCGGGACGTCCTAGTCAGGCACGTAAGCTGAGGCCCGTAGCCCGACCGGTCCCGTTCCGCCAATGGGTGCACGATTTCACAGGTCTCGAAGTAGAATTCCCTGACCCAGCGAAGTCAGGAAGTGCAGGAACAGGTTGACAGGTTGCCTCGGTCAGATGAAGCCCTGGTGGTTCAGGTCCAGAACCCGATGGCCCGTCTTCAGCTCCCAGTCTAGTGTCCGACCTGTGTCCTAGAACTCCGCCCCCGTTCTACAACGCGCTTCACCTTATTTTTCTCTTTTAGCCTTGCGTGTTCCCAGAATTGGTTCTGGCAAACTTTGTGTTCCTCATTCAATTTTTTTGAGCTTGGCGTGTTTGCCGAAGTGGTTGGTTTTTCCTTTATTTCTTACTATTCGCGCCATAGTGTTGGCTCTTTGTCGTCCTCTCTTTTAAACATGGTACACATCGGTGTGTTCTTAGTCGTTGCCTTCTGTTTCTTCTTTACTGTAATTGGCAACGTGCATTTACTCATTAACTCTACACAGTCATTGCACTTCACGGCATACTGTTCGATATGGACGTTTTTTTAAATGTAAGATAAGGCGTTTTGGTTGCAGGGAAAAAGCGCATCTACCATGACCGTGGGCGACATATAAGCAGTAATTGAAACTGCATCTGGATTTTGACACGTTAAAATACTCCACCGTCGGAACTACTCGCGTGGCACAGTGATAAAGCTGTCGACTTGTGACATGTAGGCGAAAGGATGGCATATTAGTGGTTTAAGGTGGTTGTTAACAATTTATTTTCTTGCTCTGAAATTTTCTCTGCCGCTTTCCTTATTCGAAGCATATATACGGTAGGCAGGCACCACGTTTCCCTCACTCTAAAGCTGCTTTTGGCACCAGTACCCAGCGCCTCCCTGTATGCCGTGCCAGTCCAACGCCCAAACATCCGGCTGAGCCTATAACCTGACACGGCGCTGCACACTGGGTTCTGCAATAGGGCGTGCTGGAACGATTGTGTCCTACCTAAACTACCATTCGTATAGCAGCATTATTACTGTACTGCTTTGAATTAATTTAGAATGGGCAATGTAACAGGTCCGAAGATAAATGACCAACGTAGAACATCATCATTCTTCAGCAGAACGACATGTCATGTTACGGAATCCAGGTAGCACCAACGCCAAGGTGTTGAGCGCTTTGTTAAAGGCTAGTGCCTACCCCGCAGGGGCATTTGCGTCAGCAGGCATTTGGTGTGTTCCGACGCCACGCACCCGAGCACACGAGGGTTGGACTCTCACGCGTCGTACCGTGCACGGCTTAGCTGTGTCCGGGAAAAAGGGGATCCTGAGGATTGAACCAATGCCGAGTGTTTGGACCGCTACGGCCCCTCGGCGCCGGCAACACACCCCTTTGGCCTCGGCTTCACGTAGACGGCACCCCCGGACTGACCCACCCGGGGGAAATCGGTAGTTGCCTTTTCCTGTCTCTCTCTCCCTCCAGCCTTCGTCTTTCTCTCACTTTTCATCTTTCCTTTCTTCTCCTGACTTCCCTTTACTTCCAATTTTTCCAGGCAGCAAGGGTTAACCTTGTTTGAATAGCCAACCTAGGTTATCTTATATTTGGTTATAGTGGTAATGTAAAGCTGGCGTTTGCAGGCTGTGTTTCACAGGTCCTGCAGCGTCCCCTTGTAGGACTCCGCGATGGGTGGCTGGCGTTACTGCCGAAATTACACTCATTTATGGCTACTTCCTTCCCCCCACTACCTGATCGCTTCCTCAAGAGGGGGCGCACCGATGATGTCTTCGAGTTTTTTGCCCGTCAAAAAGAAACTTTCCTACGCTTCCATGTAGTCCACTCCGAACAACCAGACAAACCCGTGCGAACAATGCCACCATTCCTCGTGTCTAAATCTCTCACCCAAGTTTTTGGTACAGGTTATAAAGCATCCAGGATGGCAAGGGGTGATCTCGTCTTGGAGCTCCGCAACCAGAAACAATATCAAAAGCTACCCAATCTAGTATCATTTCGGGTCACCCAAGTAAGAGTTTCCCCACATCGTCTTACTATGAATACCACCCGTGTCGTAGTCTCGGATGATGATCACTTGCAGCTGACTGAAGCTGAACTCCTGGAGGGCTTCAGTGAGCAGCACGTCATCAACGTCAAACGAATCAAGATGAGGGGTGACAATAAGGAAATACAGACAAAACGCGTTATACTTACTTTTGGAACAAATGTACTGCCCGAGTCTATCGAGGCCGGGTATATAAAGCTTCGTGTTCGGCCATACATTCGTAATCACCGGCGATGCTTCAAATGCCAGCGTTTCGGTCACAGCTCACGGAGCTGCCGAGGCGGCTAAACTTGCGCGAAATACAGTGCTCATGAGCACAACTCTGCATCTTGTGAAAACTCTCTCTACTGTGTAAACTGTGATGGAGAGCATGCTGCATACTCGTGGTCATGCCCATCTTGGAGGAAAGAAAAGGAAATTGTTACAATTAAAGTAAATTAAACATAAGTTTCAAGCATGCACGCTGGCGGGTATCCTTCCTGCCAAAGAACACCTTTGCCGATGTGACTCGTCAGGGGGCAGCGACACAACGGCTTCCCGCGGCTGTCCAACCCACAAGCAGTGAGTCGGCAGTTACGCCATCTGCCCCCGCGGCGGTTGCAGCTAGCGCTGCTCCGTCAACCCAGCAGAAGGGGCCATCTACCTCCGGGCAGGTGGCCTCAAAGGCCTCGTCCAACGTGCCGAGGCCTTCACGTCAAACAAAGAGCTCGGAAGAGCGCGTGTCCAGCGCCTCGCAAGAGGCGATGGACACAACCACCAGCATGACGGCGCGACCAGCGCCTAAGGAGCGGCGAGGCTCTCTCGATCGTTCAAAAAAAAAAAAAAAACTCCCGTGACGGCGCCTGCAAAGGGCCCGTGAGCTAATCCTCGTCTCTTAAACACACAGCACCCAACACATAGAACAAAATGGATACACAAACACTACAATGGAACGTTAGAGGACTTCTCCGTAACCTCGACGACAATAGAGAACTCCTGCACAAACACAATCCCAAGATGCAGTGTGTTCAAGAGACACATCTGAAACCTACCAACACAATTTTTCCGTCACTACACAATCTACCATAAAGACCGCAATGAGGTGAATACCTCGTCTGGCGGTGTAGTAATAGTTGTGGACAAGTCCGTAGCTTGTCACCATGTCGCCCTTCAGGCGCCCCTTGAGGCAGTGTCAATTCGGGCAGTTATTTGTATTAAATTGATCGCTGTATGCTGCATATACATACCTCCTAATTATCATTTCGGAAAAAGTTATTTTTATAACCTAATTGATCAGCTTCCGGACCCATACATACTCGTAGGCGATTTTAATGCCCACAGCACTATGTGGGGAGACTCGCGATGCGACACGAGAGGTCATTTCATTGAAAATTTTCTTGTGCACTCCGGTGCGTGCCTCTTCAAGAAGAAGGAGCCAACGTATTATAATACCCATAATAATTCATATTCATCAATAGACCTGTCGATTGGCTCTGCTTCAATTTTCCCGGACTTGCAATGGCATGTAGTCAAAAATCCATATGCAAGTGACCACTTCCCTGTAATGTTAAATTCAATACGTCAACACGTTTGCACCCCACATACCCCCCGGTGGAAACTAGCCTCCGCCGAATGGGATCATTTTAAGGAATCAACTTACTTATCAGGACATGTTATCACCGATTGTAGCATAGATGAAGCAGTAGCGTATTTTACTTGTTTTATACTCGACGCAGCAGAAAAAATCATTCCACAAATACAAGGACTCTTATGTAAAAGACGGGTTCCCTAGTTCACTGGCACGAAAGAAACAAGACAAAGCGTGGGGTCTCCTGCGTCGCTCCCCGACTGGAGAAAACCTCATAGAATTTAAACTGGCAAAATCGCAAGGAAGGCGCACGGGGAGACAGGCAAGGAGGGCTAGCTGGGAGGAGTTTCTCTCGGGCATCACTTCCTTCACCCAAGAGTTCAAAGCATGGAATGGTGTAAGAAAGATAAAGGGGCAACAAATCTACCCATTGCCATTAGTGGACGACCATGCCAACGCTCTGGGCGAACACTTCGAACATGTATCAAGTTCCACACACTACACAAAATCATTCCTCAAATATAAACAATTAGCTGAACTTAAGACACTGGATCGTAAATGCCGTCCGGATGAACCATATAGCCGTTCTTTTAATATTGCCGAGCTTACAGTTGCATTGAGCACAAGTAGGAGCTCAGCACCGGGAACTGATAGAATCATTTGTGACATGATTAAGAACTTACACGAAGACATACAAATGACACTTCTGGCACTTTTGAACTCTATCTGGGCTGCCGGATACCTCCCATCCTCATGGAAGAAAGCTATTGTTATTCCTGCCTTGTAGCTGGGTAAAGACCCTTCCTTAGCGGCAAGTTATCGCCCGATAGCTCTTACAAGTTGTCTATGTAAGCTGTTTGAGAAAATGATTAATCGTAGAATAATACATTTCCTTGAACTGAACCATATGCTTGATCCCTATCAGTAAGGCTTCAGAGAAGGGTGGTCCACGACTGATCATCTTATACGCATTGAAGGAAATATCCACGATGCATTCGTACATAAACATTTCTTCTTATCGATATTCCTCGATATGGAGAAGCCGTATGACACAACGTGACGATACGGGATCTTGCGTAACTTGTCGGGAATGAGCATTCGTGGAAATATGCTAAACATACTAGAAAGCTATCTGTCCAAACGTACCTTCCGTGTGAAAATTGGCAACGTATTGTCACGATCTTTTATACAAGAAACTGGTGGTCCTCAAGGAGGTGTGCTTAGCTGCACGTTCTTTATCGTGAACATGAGCACGCTTCGGGCTTCATTACCGCCAGCCACTTTTTATTCTGTTTACGTAGATGACATACAAGTAGGTTTCAAATCCTGCAACCTTGCAGTGTGCGAGAGGCAAGTACAACAGGGCTAGTGTCCCAAATGGGCAAATGAAAACGGATTTAAAGTGAGCCCCAACAAAAGTACTTGTGTGCTTTGCGCAAGAAATAAAGGGCTCATTGCAGATCCCAATATCGAAATGTATGCTCAACAAATCCCTGTGAACAAGGAGCACGAGTTCTTAGGCATCATACTTGACTCTAAACTAACATTTATTCCACACATAAAGTATCTCAAGGTGAAATGCTTAAACACAATGAACTTACTGAAAATTCTATCCCATACAACATGGGGTAGCAACAGAAAATGTTTGATGAATCTGTACAAAAACCTCTTTTGATCATGATTGAACTATGGTGCCGTGATTTATCATTCTGCCGCCCCAAGCGCGCTAAAGATGCTAGATCCGGTCCACTATCTAGGAATCCGACTGGCCACTGGCGCTTACAGAACAGGTCCCATTCAAAGTTTATATGTAGAATGAAATGAGCGGTCACTCCATCTGCAGAGAACATACATCAGCCAAACATATTTTCTGAAAGTTCGCTCTAATCCTCAACATCCGTGTTTTAATACTGTTAACGATATGACATATGCTACACTCTTTCGTAATCGTCCCTCTGTAAGACAGCTCTTTTCACTGCGTGTGAGGGAGCTTAGCGCTGAAATGAATGTCCCACTCCTCAAACTACGCTTAATGCCTCCAGCTGAGCTGCTACCTCCTTGGGAGTGGCAGCTGCTACAATGCGATATATCTTTCATGCAAGTTATAAAGCACGCTCCAGAGATTGAAATCCACATGCATTTCCGGGAACTCCAGTACAAGCACTCCTGCACGGAGTTCTACACAGACGCATCGAAGTCACACGACGGGGTGTCCTATGCAGCCATCGGCCCATCCTTCTCGGAATCCGATGTACTGCATCCGGAAACTAGTATCTCTACGGCTGAGGCCTACGCACTATTGTCGGCTGTGAAGCATATAAGGAAATAAAAACTCAGAAAATAAGTTATATATACGGACTCCCTAAGTGTTGTGAAGTCTTTGATATCATTCAGTAAGCACAAAAATGCCGTAATTATTGAACTCTATTCCTTCTTGTGTAAAGTGTGTATATGTAACCAGCATGTTATTATATGCTGGGTGCCTGGCCATAGCGGCATCCAGGGTAACGTTCTAGCGGACCAGATGGCCACGTCAATTGCATCGCACGCTGTTAATTATAACGCGGCAGTCTCTGTCACATATTTGAAGCCCTTCTTACGAAGGAAACTGCGAAACTACTGGCAACGCTTGTGGGATGTCGAAGGAAATAATAAGTTGCACGTAATAAAGCCACAATTAGGTTTCTGGCCTTCTGTACCATAACTACACCGAACAGATGTGAGTGATATTCTGTCGTCTAAGAATACGACACACATTTGGCACCCTTAACTTTTTACTCACTGGAAATGAGCCTGTATTATGTGGTAGACGCGGGGGGAGGCTGACCATCCTCCACGTCCTCTTGGAGTGTCGGGAAGTCGAATCGGAAAGCAACATTTTCCCTCAGCATACCGGCAGCGCATCCCCCTTCATCCTGGAATGTTACTTGGTGCATAACCGCTCTTTGACACCAACGCAATCCTAGGTTCCCTAAAAGATGTTGTGTTACATGTTATTAGCCCCATACGCCCATAGCGCCTCCTCTCTTCAGAGGATTCCGCTATGATATATTGTTTTCGTATAGCACATGCCTTTAGGCCCTTGTGTTTCAAGGGCTCTGGCGAGGCAGTAGTGCTCTAGGCAACTTTAGCATTTCGCAAATTTTATGTATTGCATCATTCTTTCTTAATGCGTTTTAGTGATAATAGTACACGTCATTAATCATTATGATAATTTTACTCCGTGTAGATTTTATGCAATTTACACCACCTCCTTTTAGACCCCTTTATAGCCACGTCCCATTAAATTCACAGAACTCATCAGACCACTACAAAAACATTAATACTAGCATGGCGCTCTTCGGCCATACCTGGCCCTTGCGCCATTGAACCTCAAACTTCAATCATCAAATACTAGTGCTTGAATAAACAAAAAGCGCAGGGATACGTGTAAGCACAACTTCTGCGAGCTTCTGTAGCCAACTTGCTGGAGAGTTGCAGCGAGGATGGATGCCGGGCTTTCGGCTCTGTGCTCAGTGGCCCACAGTCAAACCATTAAGACGAAGGAATGCTGGGTCTATCTTCATCCGTTGGCCCGTTCGTGTCCAGCAGTTTGTGTTATTTGTAGTCGTCTACACGTATTTGTGGGTCGATGTGTTCCTCTGCATCTGCAGCAGCAGAAGCAGCAGCAGCCGGTTGTTGTGCTTATGCTGTTGCTCGCTTTTTCGCAGAATTCTGTGGCACATAAAGCAAGAGGAGCCGAAGGAAGGCGTCCAGATCGAAGAGCACGTGAGCTGGAAATGGTGAGCAAGCACCGTCGCCCCGTGGAGGCTGGTGGGTTGTGTATTTAGCGATTCAGCAGCCACTCACAAAAGAAATACCAAGCGACTGTCGATTGCCGTGCTTTCTTAAAGAATGGGAAAAATGAAAGATTTTATTTACTGGCTGCAGGCCTAGCTGTGCTCAAATGAGACTCGTTCCTAGAACCTCGGCTGTGTAAAATCGTGATGGTGACTGTGATTTTGAGTACCCATATTTTTTATTAACGCACAATTTTTTTTCCCAATCAATGGGCTTCCAGCCAACGTCACGCACTACCTCTTTCAGGATAATTTTCAGGAAAGCCATCATGGGCGTGATATATGAAGCATAAAAACGTCATAAACGCAAGTGATGCATGATTAGCGCAATTGAAGTGTACTAAACGTGTAAACAAATAAAACATACGGAAATTGCTTGTGAAATGTAACCTAAATACTCTAAAATTTGGTCTGCTCGCCTCGTGCAAGGTTTCAGCAGCATTGAAAAGCCAGTATTCAGGGGCGGAATCTTGAGGCCCTGTGGCAGAATAGGAAATCTGTAGCTCATCGGGACCATAATAAAGACTGCATTTCCATTGTGCTACTGACGCACTACGAAACAACCCATTCAGTTTTATTTATATATAGTGTGGAAAATGCTAAATAGTGTTGAGTTTGCGATGGCGGGATCGTCACAAAACCTGAGTACCAATACGGTGCGTAAGTGATTCTAATAAAGGACTATTTCGAACAAACCTTCAGGCTCCTTTCCCATTTTTTTTTCAATTGATCAAACCTTTCAAAAATCGGTGGAAGAATATTCTCCACAGAATTACGGAAGAATTGCACAAGTAGTTATATCAGGGTGCTGTGGCCTGACTCTGTAACACAGTGAGCCAAGAAATGAAGCACAGAGGGCTATAAAAGCTGTAGCATTTCTGGCCGAGGACAAGATCGTCTTGCAGAAGTTTGTGGAAGCAACTACTGAAAGAATCTGCTGCTGGAATCCTTCCCTCTGTTTTACACAACAGGATAAATTTACACGCCCTAGATTTTTTTCCCAAAATTTCCGGTACGCCTCTGCGTTCGTAGTAGTATAAAGATTTGAAGGCTTTCAGTAATTCTGAAATTTTGTGAAGCTCTATGGGAATGGTTCAATTGATTAGATACGGGAGCAACATATTGAGGACAGAATTTTGAAGTGTCGAGGTGCCAGCTTGTATTAAGCGAACAAACATCTGCAATAATTCGGGCAGCTTTAATTTGCACCAAGATGACGTTTTGATGCGAGAAATGAAACACAGACTGCTCATGAAACTGCAGCATTTATAGCCGAGGACAAGATCTTCTTGCAAAAGTTTGTGGACGTAACAAATGAAATCATCTTCGGCTGGAAACCTTCTATCTGTTTTACACAACAGGCTGCATTGACGCGCCCTAGAGCCTTTCCCGAAAATTTTCGATACGCCTCTGCGTTCGTCGTGGTAAAAAGATTTGAAGGCGGCGGCAGTGACGCCGACGGCGGCGGCGGCAGCAGCAGCAGGAGGCGGCGGCTGCTGCTGCTGCTGCTGCTGCTGCTGCTGCTGCCGCCGCCGCCGGATTCATCCATTTTTTTCTTCCACTTTAATTTCCATTAATTTATCGTTTCTTCATTTCATTTATTAAGCAAAAGTATTTTCCCATTGTTGTCCTTGGTGTCAGTGTTTGTTGGCTTCTTAGAATCCGGCAACATTGATGCCTTCAGGTAGCATATGTGGGTTTATTGGCCAGTTGCCTTCACCCAAAAAGATCACGTTCTCGTCTCACAGACCTTGGCCGCGGTCGTTCCACGTCCGCGGCCAAGGTCTGTGAGTGGTGGCGCTGGCTAACACTCCCAGGGTTCTACTAGGACACATAAATACCCAGGAAAGTGGATGGGGAAACAGCTCTGCGGTAGCTCAATTGGTAGAGCATCGCACGCGAAATGCGAAGGTTGTGGGTTTGGTTCCCACCTGCGGCAAGTAGTTTTTTCATCTACTTCAATTTCCATTAATTTATCGTTTCTTCATTTCATTTATTAAGCACAAGTAATTTCCCCTATGTTGTCCTTGGTGTCAGTGTTTGTTGACTTCTTATGATATCTCTTTAACAAGTAGTTTAAAAGCTGAATTGTCGACAGAATAGTCACTCGCAAGCCCTCAGCTGTACTTTGTGAGAGAAAATTTTGAGGGCGAATTCATCCTCCCTGGACCTCTTCCTCCCAATCATTAGGCCACTGTAGAGAGGATTCCAGCACTTCAAATTCATTTCCGCCTAATCTAAGACCTTCTTTAGGGTGTCTGCGATTCATGGCATCAAAAAGCTCGGTAATTCGCACCGTGAAATCGACGGTGCCATTGAAATCTTCAAGGCACGGTGTACCTTTGTTTGAATACAATTCTAAACTTTCACAACACTAATACTGAACAGTTGTGTTCCAAGTTTCACTCTCATCTTTTCTCTTTTGTCAGGTTCAAATGGGGGGGGGGCGAGAAAACGAAAGCTCTGGACTAACTCTGAGGCTGCCTTCATTTTTAGTGTCTACCACATAGAGCTTATCACAATGCGACAAAAAACGTGGGTGCCATCAACACAAAACATGTTTTCCTTCGGGAGACGGTTACGCACGCATTCGGCAAGGTATGGTGCGTCATAGAAAACAAAAAAACTTGGAGGACGCTTGAGCTTCGCCTTCAAGAGTGAAAGGGGATAGCGTTATCGCACCCCATTCGCACCTCCCACTCATTCGCTCGGCATGCTCTTCAGTCACACCATGACGAAACGACCGCCTGAGCAAGCGGAACGAACCAAAAAACTCGGTTTGTCGGAGGTAGAAACGATCTACGCGACCCAATCGTCGTGTTCGGCACGGACAGCCGGGCCGCAACGCGCCATGAAGGCGGCCGCGATCATGGGGCTGACGCCACGATGGGATCGTCCTCTATCTCACTTGGGAGCACTACGCATACGTATGACTCCTCGCCAGCAGAACGGCAGACATCGCAGGGGACGCTTTCCCACCAGACGCGCTACGGCGCAGCGATCACGTCAGAGGCATCCCGCATCGGACGCTGCACCTAGGAATCGCGCTGTGAGCGGAAAGAGGAGCCGCGTAGCGTAAACACGAGGGCTCGAGTGACGCACTCTGGAAGTTGGAAGGGGAGAGAGAGAGAAAACTTATCAACCGCAAAGGTATTGGGGCATCCTCGCACCGGTCCCCGCATGGCCCGAATGGGCTCCAACGAGAAGAAGGGGAGAAGGGGGCGAGTGGCGCGCTACCTGTTGGGGCAGTGCCGTACACTGCGAGGAGGGGGTTTTCTGTGTTTGCCGCAAGATGGCTCCGCGTGTGCGCCAAGCGCAGAAGAAATGTAGCAGAAACGTACTTCGCTACGCGCTTAACTGCGACTTCTGTAATTTACATGCTCAAAATTACCTATATGCACCGCAGTATAACTTTCTACGGCTCGTTTCTAAGGCAACACCGCATTCGCTAAAGGCGCTTTTGTCCCGTTTGAGCCATCGAACTCATGGCTGAGTGGTAACGTCTCCGTCTCACACTCCGGAGACCCTGGTTCGATTTCAACCCAGCCCGCCTTGCAACTTGTTTATATTTATGAATTGCCTTCCACCATTTTTCGCTCACAGCCGGCGCCGCCGACGCCACCGGCTTTTCTGCGACACGAGCTCCTTAACGCGGTCGCGTTAAAACTAGTCCGTCCTCACATGCAGGACTTATGAAGATATTTTGTGTATCACGAACCGATCCCATCACACCAACCTGTTTCCACATTGACGGGTTTGTTGCAGCACCATCTCAGACGGATTGCATCTATAAATGCACCAGCATACTTAAGCAGAAGAATGGCTTTTACGATGACCTGAGCCAACACAGTGCCCTTTGTAGGACCATGACTTGCGAAGACCACAACAGACTGTGAATAATTTTCACCAAAGGAATGGAATACAAAAACAAGTCCATGGTCTGCCAGTTGCTGCGACAATTCCAATTCACCTCCAAAGTATACATGGCCTGTGTAACAGGCAGTTGTCGCATTCAATCTCATCTCCTTTCGGATGTGGATGTCATCGAAGATCAGAATACCTACCATTCTTCTGAAAAGTGTTCCTGGTCGCTAAAGTTTTCTTGAAGGTGGCGAAAAATCGAGTGTCAAATCCCACACTTCACACAAAACATTGAGAGATACTTTCTTACAGTTAAAACACAAGGCAGCGTCATAATGTTGTTCTTTAAAAAACAGCATCCTTACGGGCTGTGGATGCGCAGTAGAAGGCAGAGTAGCAGCCATTCCTCAGTATTACGCCTGTTCTTCTTATTGGTACACTTAGCAGCTGCTATGGACTGTTTAATAGCGGTTGCCTGCGCTTCTTGAATGTCCAACTCACGCAGATTATCACAGAGTGCTTCATCAGATATAGCTGACAGCTTTTCCCGTGCAGTTTCCAACAGGGAGCTCAGCGACTTCGTACGCTTCGTCATACGAGCAACTGATCTCTTCAGTGCGTACTGCATTTTTCTAAATGCAACAACACCGCTGCTTCGAGCGTTGGCCATGCGGAAGTACCGAGGGGCCTTTCTTTCTTCGGCCTTGCGCTGCATGCGTTTCCTAGTTCTTTTCCTCGACTGTGAAACAATGTTTTTCCTGTACAGATACCTGAACACTCCACCAGCCCTTTTACTTTCTTCCATATTCCTCAGCCTTTCTTCACACACAATTTTATTGCCAGCTTCCCTCACTTCAAAACTAGTCCAGCCCATATCATAACCGTGCAGAGCTTCATTTGTAATTTTCCCGTGAGCGCCCAATGCGAGGCGACCCACTGACCTTTGGTTCCCGTCGAGTCCTCATTGTACCCGTGATTTAAAGCAAACAACCGCATTTCCAAAAGTAAGTCCCGGAACCATTACACCTTTCCATACCTCGGAGGACCTCGTATCTATTGTATCCCCATAGCGCTCTGTGCTGCATTATGGCTGAATTTCTCTTCCCCTTCACTGTTATTGTTTTTCCTGTGTTTTCATATATCTATTGTCTTCGTTTATCCATATCATCATCATCACAATCATCATCAGCCTGGTTACACCCACTGCAGGGCAAAGGCCCCTCCCATACTTCTCCAACTACCCCGGTCATGTACCAATTGCGGCGATGTCGTCCCTGCAAACTTCTTGATCTCATCCGCCTACAGAACAGACTACATCAGTACATGCCTGAGCTATACAAAACATCATATTGCAAAAATCGCCATAGCACACTAGACGTACATCACTTGCTCTGGCCGTGTGGTGGGACCCACGCAAACAAGGTTCAAGACTCCGCCAAGCTACAAGAAGCATTACGCAGCACGGACCTGGCGGAGCAGCTCTGGGCCGTCCAGCGAGCCCACGATGCGGCCAGGGAGTTACAACTCTCGGTCCCAACGTGGGAGTAGCCCGCTCTATGGGACCTTGCGTCCCGTAGCTCGCAGGACCTTTCATTAAAGTTATTCATCATCATCATCATCATGACCATCATCATCATCATCATCTCCCTGCCTGACGCCTTTTTTTATTGGGATTTTGTTGCTTTCCTCATGGTGGACTACGGTGACTGTGGAGCCGCTTTAGATATCTTTCAGTATTTTTACATACGGCTTGTCTACACCCTGATTCCGTAATGCCTCCATGACTGCTGAGGTTTCGACTGAATCAAACGCGTTCAATGAAATTAGATATGAGGAATCAATGAAAATTAGATATAAGGGTTCGTTATATTCCGCACATTTCTATATCATCTGATTAATAATGGGAATATGGTCTATTGTTGGGTAGCCTTTACGGAATCCTGCCTGATCCTTTGGGTGACGGAAGTCTAAGGTGTTCCTGATTCTATTTGCAATTACCTTAGTAAATACTTTGTAGCCAACGAACAGTAAGCTGATGGGTCTATAATTTTTCTAGACTTTGTCGCCCCCTTTCTTATGGATTAGGATTATGTCGGCGTTCTTCGAAGATTCGGGTACGCTCGAGGTCATGAGGCATTGCGTATACAGGGTGGCCAGTTTTTCTAGAACAATCTGCCCACCATCCTTCAACAAATCTGCTCTTACCTGATCCTCCCCAGCTGCCTTCCGCCTTCGTATAGCTCCCAAGGCATTTTTTACTTCTTCCGGCGTTACTTGTGGGATATCAAATTCCTCTAGATTCCTCCATTATTGTCGTGGGTGCCACTGGTAGTGTATAAATCTCTATAGAACTGCTCAGCCACTTGAACGATCTTACCCATATTAGTAATGATATTGCTTCCTTTGTCTCTTAACACATACATCTGATTCTTGCCTATTAGTTTCTTCTTCACTGCTTTTAGGCTTCCTCCGTTCTTGAGAGCATGTTCAATTTTATCCATATTATAGTTCCTTATATCAGCTGTGCTACGCTTGTTGATTAACTTCGAAAGTTCTGCCAGTTCTTTTCTAGCTGTAAGGTTAGAGGCTCTCATACATTGGCGTTTCTTGATGAGATCTTTCGCCTCCTGCGATTGCTTACTGGCATCCTGTAGGCTATGTACATCTAGGCATTTATGCTATTGAGTTATATTAGTGTTTAATGAGATTTTGCGACAGTGCACCTTTGTATGCTTCGTATTTATGCATATTTATACGTTTAATTATGATATCTACGTTTTAAACCTCTAATTGTAACTTGATCATGATTGGTAGCAACTACTGTAATATATGCTTTAGTATTTGGTATGGAGAGGAGGTCCATTGCAGCCTTTCACATCGCGACCTTGTGTATGCAATCGCTGCTCTTAAGCGCTCGGGAAGGGGCCGGCTGCCTTTCGCGGCAAGCTTCACCGATGCTGAGGTGGCTGGGCTCCATCTGGCTGCGGACATGTTGGCGGAGGACCCCCCGGTTTCTACGGTCGTGATCCTCTGTGACCCGCGAGCGGCGCTCTTTGCTCTTCATCTACCGGAGACCGCTGCCCTTGGCATTGCCCTGCTGGCGGAAAAAGCTTGGCGCCCTTGTTTCTGGTGGCTTGAAGCTGTCGTTGCAGTGGCTCCCCTTTAACGGCCACGTCGAGGCCAACGCGGAGGCTGACGCCCTGGCAAAGCCATCACACCATGCTGCTGTACCACTCAGCACCACTGTAACGGTATTCGACGATGCAAAGCACACGTTGCAGCGACACTTGACGGTGCTCCACCCGCATAGGCGAGTCACGAGCGGTCGCCATCCCTGTTGACTTCCTGAACGCGGCATCAAAAGGCATGAGCGTTCTCTCCTACTGCGGCTACGCATCGGCTACGTTTGGACCGCATCCCGCAGGTACAGCAAAGGCCTGGCTTCATCCCCGGCCTGCTTAGCCTGCGGCGAGGACGAAAGGATCCACCGTCAGCTTGTTCCTGTCCCGCCTTCTCCAAAGAGAGGGC
This sequence comes from Dermacentor variabilis, assembly GCF_050947875.1. NCBI lineage: Eukaryota > Metazoa > Arthropoda > Arachnida > Ixodida > Ixodidae > Dermacentor > Dermacentor variabilis. The sequence goes on along the minus strand of NW_027460291.1, from coordinate 21,097,574 downwards.
TACTCTCCGCGTCTCATTTCGACGCCTCGTACTACCAGCGGTCTCAGCATCCCAGCTGCTGTTTCCCAGCGGGTACCACGGCTTCACCTTCAGGCACCTTCTTACGTTCCTGGAGGATACAGGGCTGTCCTGTAAATTGTTAATGCTATGCTATGGTACCGCTGACAGTGGTACCTAACGGTACCGGACTCTGCAATCCCCTCGACCTTCTCTCTCTTCTCTTTTTTCTTTCTTCTTTATGTCCCCCTCCCTCTCCGAAAGGCGCTGAGTCATGCTCGTTAAAGGGCTGCAGCAAATAGCGCCTGTTCCTCTTCACAATCACACTCTCTCTCTCTTCTGTATGAGTGGGCGTGTTAGCAGTACTGCGACACGGCTCATTAATCCGCTGTGCTTCTTTGTCCAGGTTGCGGCATGCGTTCACATCAGCGCCGTACCGCTATTTTCATCTACTAGTGATATCAGCAAGTTGAGCAGTCAATCCAACGACGCAAGACGATCCGCTAGGTCCGGAAACAGATACATTTTCACGGCCGTCCCTCTACCAAACAAGGGTTCGGTTTCATGACAGCATCATCTCCTTCTGTTCCAGGTCGGCCTCCTCTTTGAGAGGAAGCTTTAGCTCGGGTGCTCCTATTTAAATACACGTAGACGAGGAAGTCGTTTTTCCCCGCAACCACCGCACCAAATTTTACGAGGTTTGTTGCATTTAAAAGAAAAATTGACGGTCTAGTGAGTGTTGGTTTCGATTTTTTCATTTAGGAGGTCAGTTCTTTATTAAAAATTGACCAAAATTGAACATTTTCAGAAAACGAAACTATCAAGTTTAAAACTCTGTAACTGAACAATGAAAAATGATATCAGAATTCTGTGAATTGCGTCTAATAGTACATTAGAGCGGACAATCTATATATGTTACACATGAATTAAAAAAAATATTATTATGGAAACACGGCTTTTGCAGAACCTTGTACACAACGTAACCAATTCACGTAAGATACAAATTGACATAGCAAAGCTGTGCGCTTTGACTGTCATAATAGATGCCGCTTAGAGAACCGCGATATCTGTTGTTGATGCATACCTATTAGTTTGTAAACGCCGTGCTTCTATTTTCTCGAACTTTCGAATTTTTCTAAATATTTGAAGCAAAATTCAGGCCCTATATCGAAATTCCGCTTCCAACAGACACCACAATTTAACTTTCTCTCTCAAATGCAAGAAATTTAATTAAAAGCGATTCAGGGATTATCTCAGAAAAGCGTTTCTGTGTGTTACATGTATTTGAATAGGCTGCGTCGGAGTTGGGACCGAGCTAAAGCTTCCTCTTAAACAATTTCTCGAGGGATCAAATACATGAATAATAACTGCACTGCCATTGCCAAAGATGCTGCAAACGAATTCTAGAACGCTACGCACGGCCAAAAGAAGTAAAATATGTATTGTTCATAAAAGAATATACTCGTGTGTGCCAAAAATCGTGCCCAAAATAACTGATGTCAATGCTTCCATGTTTTTTGTCTATTTAATAAGTAAGGAAAATATCACACGAACTTTAGAACTATATCTGTTCGAAACCAGGAAAGCAGTACATGCCGCTGATATGGAAAATGAAAAGGTCATGAAGTGAACAAGTTTAGGACAAATATGGTAATGAAACTTTGTCATTCAAGGACCGTGTTTACATTATTGTACATATGCAATGGCCAGTGAAAAATCTCAATGCCGCTGTCATTTGTTCCAATGTATTGCGTAGGAGCAGCTGTTACCGGTCGTCTATAGTGAGTAATTGCACCGAAATTATAGGCGCAACAGATTGCACGTATAGAAAGCAGGAGCTCTGCAAGGTAAACGAGGGCGAGCCAAATGAAAGTGAACCAATGCGAATATATGAGAAACGGGGTACTGTAATTTAAAGTAGTCTCCATGAGCATTTAGACATTTGTCGCATTGACAAACGAGTCGCGTGATTCCCGTCTCATAAACTCCTTGGGTTGCTGCTTCAAACAGTCTGTAACTGACACTTTCACGTCGTCGTCCGGTACGAGTCTGGTTTCCTTGAGCTGTTTTTTCGGCTGCTCCAAACTGCCGAAGTCGCAAGGCGACAGGTCTAAGCTGTATAGCGGATGTTGCAGCGTTTCCCACTTGAACTTTGCCAGTTTTCTATTAACCACATCAGCGACGTGGGGACGGGCATTGTCGCGGAACAAGGTGACCCCATTCGTCAATTTTCCACGTCGTTTGTTCTTGGTTGCGACACGAAGCCGCTCCGGCGTTTCACAACATCGGAAACAATTGATAATCTCTCAAGCTTTAGCAAATTCTGTCTGTAATGGCCCCTGACGATGGAAGAACAAGTCAACAACACCTTTCCCGCGGAATTGACGGCCTTTGCTTTCTTTGGGCGTGGCAAATTCTAATTTTTCCTCTGTAAGCTTTGCTGTCGTGTTTCAGGCTCGTAGTAGTGGCACCATGGTTTGTCTCCGATCACAATTGCAGACAAGAAGCCGTCATCCTCATTCTGATACCGGATCACATGAGTCAAGGCAGCGCCAAACTTCTCCGTCTTCTGGCAGTGGATCAAAATCTTGGGCATCCATTGCGCACACAAGAGCCGATAACCGAGGTGTTCATGAATTACGACGTGAACCGCACCGTGAGTGACGTTCACACGGTCTGCCAGTTCGTCGATGTTTATCTTCCGTTCTTGTCTCATAAGCTCATCAATCTTTGCATTTGTGTGGGGGGTGATTGTGTGGGTGTGGGGGATCTTGGAATATCTTTGCAACATTCCCGTCCTTCTTTGAACCGTTTGCTTCAACGCTTCATAGTGACCGTCATAATCATCATCATCAGCCTGGTTACGCCCACTGCAGGGCAAAGGCCTCTCCCATACTTCTCCAACAACCCCGGTTATATACTAATTGTGGCCATGTCGTCCCTGCAAACTTCTTAATCTCATCCACCCACCTAACTTTCTGCCGCCCCTGCTACGCTTCCCTTCCCTTGGAATCCAGTCCGTTACCCTTAATGACCAGCGGTTATCTTCCCTCCTCATTACATGTCCTGCCTATGCCCCCCCCCCATTTCTTTTTCTTGATTTCAACTAAGATGTCATTAACTCGCGTTTGTTCCCTCACCCAATCTGCTCTTTTTTCATCCCTTAACGTTACACCCATCATTCTTCTTTCCATAGCTCGTTGCGTCGTCCTCAATTTAAGTAGAACCCTTTTCGTAAGCCTCCAGGTTTCTGCCCCGAAGGTGAGTGCTGGTTAGACACAGCTATTATACACTTTTCTCTTGAGGGATAATGGCAACCTGCTGTTCATGGTCTGAAAATACCTGCCAAACGCACCGCAGCCCAATTTGGGGTGCGTTTGGCAGGCATTCTCAGATCATAAACAGCAGGTTGCCATTGACAAATGAAATGCAATGTTCAACGTACACGGCAGCCATACGGTGGCTAATGTCTTTCTGCGAAACACCTTCAGCTGCCAAGAAACTACGCGACACCACGCTGTTCAACTTTCGCAGTGTCCATTATGTCACGCAACCATGTTCAACCCAGTGTATGAGGGCATTAAATTACATTTATCCTCACACCTGCGTGTCACTTTTGTAAGTGAGAGATGCCGCTCTGCTTCGCGCATGCCTCGCAGATAGTGAACCGAACCATTATTGCGCGGTTAGGGTAGGCTTACTTTCATTTGACTCGCCCTCGTGCATTAGGAATGCAAAGGTACAATGGGATGTACAAAATACAGCTTGATAAAGGCCAAGAAAGTGTCACTGGAAACAAAGTTCACTGCACGTTTACACAACACCTCGCAACAAGATATTGCAATATACGTATAAGTCTCCAATAAATATAGGTATGAAAGAAAAAGTCACTTTATATAATGCGTCGAACAAGGCAAATAAACATGCTGCGCAATCACATATTCATAGAATCCTAGATCCCGCCCCCATTCCATCCTTTCCCTCCGAACTATCGTGCGCGACGAAAGGCGGTGCGCTTCCTTCCCGCTATTCTCCCTTGTACACACAAGACTGAGCCACCATCGTCGGCTCACCCATGGTGCACCCTTACCCTTACGCTTTCACTCGCATATACAGCATACGACGCGGCGTCACGATATTATCGCCCCTTGGACTATATACAAAACATGAGGGCGACGGCGGCGGCAGGAATGCGCCTGAATTGTCCATATAATTGCTATTCCAATAGTTTAATACGAGTATCCGGCCACTGAAGCGCCCCATGCCCCATTACTTTCCGCAAAAGAAGTAACAAAATCGAACTTTCACCATGCGAAAATTTGCTGCGCCGCAATAATGTATTCTTTTTCCTTCTGTGGGGCGGCTGCACTCAAATGAATAAAACGCATAGGAAAGTATGTTGGCCACAATCGAATGCTTGCTTTGAGCACGTAATGTAGCTACGAAAGGAATATCGAAAAAAGCATGAGACACTTGGTCCACCGAGAACCATACACATACTGCTCGGTATCCTACACTGACGAGACAAGACTTTCCGGGCAGGTTGCGCTCAAGCCAACGCGGCGCAATCCATCGAGTCCCCACAGCGATGGCGGCGAGCTACCATTGTTTCTTTTTCTCGTCTGCTAGCCAGAAAGTGTAACTCTACCAAGCGAAAATCCACTCAGCCAGAGCAAACCGAACGCTCACCGAAGTCCGCCGCCTGGTGGTCAGGGCAACACGAGGAAAACGTGTGTGCTCTGTCTGGCTCTGGCAGCCCGCCGGTAGGGTAGCGAGAACAGAAAAAAAAAATTCAAGAGGCTCAATGTGTCCTCGCGAATAAAAGTCAAAGTAGAAAAAATAATGAAGAACGTAGTTACCCTGGCTCACTTTAGTGTCTTGGCATGGATGTTTTGGCGTAGGTGAAAAAAATGTTAATATTTTTATGTGACATGACGGCACAAATGAACCACCACAATGCTTCGTCTCATCGGACCTCGGTGCGCGCTTTGTCAAGTTGTCTGCTAGTGTGTTGATTTGGCTTGTCTCGCTGTATGTTCCTATGTAAGACTTTAGAAAACTCAGTAGACCTTTGGCGTCAAATGTTTAAACAAAATTAAACCTACAAGGTTCCGCAATTGAAAATGCCAATGCACCTTTCACCTAAATGCACCTTCAATCAAAATGTCAATGCACCTTTCACATCGAGAGTTTATGAGATTAATGCCCATAAAGTTTCGGAATTGACATCCATGCGCTCTATGGATTCCGCGGCCTCAGCGAGATGCCGCGGCGAGCCCGCTCGCCATCAAAACGCCCTTGAAACTTTCTGCTCGGATGGGGCTGCTTGCGTTATGTGACTCCCTGTGCATGGGCGTTGCCGCGAAATCCAGCTCGAGTTCACAATGTTCGCGGTGAAATATCTTTTGGAGTGTGAAAAAGACCATTCTAGACAAAATCCACAATGATTTCCGGCGCCGGGGGGTTGCTTTGGTCCCCTTTGCATGGACAGCGCGAAAGAATGTTGGGAGGGGGGAGCTGAAACTCCATAAGCCCCCCACCCCCTGGCTGCGCCCCTGTCTGCAGCCCATATGAAGAAATGGTGTAGCCCGGTTGCCCTAGTGCACTTAGTGTGCAATGCGCTTCTTCGTCTAGGTTGCGGCATGGGTTCACTTTAGCGCCTTACCACTAGTTTCATCTACCAGGGATACCAGCAAGTTGCGCTGCCAATGCAACGATGCAAGATGATGCGCTTGGTCGGGCAACAGGTACATTTTCACGGTCGTCCCTCCAGCATGCCAACGATTCGTATCCACGACAGCATCATCTTCTGCTGCCCATATGAAGAGATGCCGCTGTCCGGTGCCGTAGTGGGCTTACTGTGCGCTGTGCGTCTTCGCCCAGGTAGCGGCATGGGCTCACTTCAATGCCTTACCTCTATATTCATGTGCCAGTGATACCAGCAAGTTGCGCTGTCAATTCAACGACGCAAGATGATCCGCATGGTCGGGCAACAGGTGAATTTTTACGATATTCCCTCTACTATACCAGCAATTCAAATCCAGGACAGCATCATCTTCTGCTGCCATATCAAGAACTCGCGGAGCCCCGGTGCCCTTAGTCGGCGTGTGAGCAATAGGACGACGCGGCTTACTAATCCGCTGTGCTTCTTCGTCCAGGTTACGACAAGGGTTCACTTCAGTGTCGTACCGCTATTTTCATATATCAGGGATACCAGCAAGTGGCGCAGTCAGTATGACGACTCAAGATGATCCGCTTGGTCGGGCAACAGGTGCATACTCGAGTGAAAGCTGTTGAAATCGCTAATAAGGTCACTTAACGCGTTGTGCCGTGTTGCCTTATTGCAGATATGTCGTCAATGTAATGGAGATTGGTGTGAGGTTTTGAAGGGTACGGTTTTATCAGGTTTCATTCATGCTGCCGCTAAAAATTTTAGCATACGTGGGAGAAGATGGTGTTCCCATGCAAGTGGGGAAAGCTTGGACGTAGTGAATGGAATCGAATTCCAAATAGTTGAGCGTGAGAACAAACCCAAGGAGTGACAGGGGAACTTCAGGAGCGTGCGCTTCTAAATTTACTGCGAGGGATTTCGATACGGCTTTAATTCTTTCACTCATGCATACGTCAGTGTAAAGGGCTGAAACATCCAAAGTGACTAGAATAGCTAGCGCGGTTGGAAAGGATTTGGTTGGGGTTGATCCCGTCGATAAATTGAAGTGCGGAGTCTTGAACCAAAGATGGGAGGGTGGCGGGAATGTTTGTAAGGTTCTGATTTAAGAATTTAGACTCGCTAGGTGCGTTGTTGTTAGACACTATAGGCTGACCTGGAGTTTCTGCTGTAAATATTTCTTCCACGGGAACCTTATGTATTTTAGGAAGAAAATAAAACCGGCCCGCTTTTTGTTGTTGGGCATCATGAAGCGATATTCACATTGTGCTGTGCTATGATAAATTGCTATTATGCTGTGCTATGATAAATTTCAAGCTATGGGCAGTAGCAGTCACTTGTTTTTCAGTGGGTTACTTAGTGTATTGTTTTCTTTCCTCCGTTTCTGTTATTTATATATTTATTCCATGTGATAATTTTTTTAGAAGCACCATTTTCTGCGGTTTTTATTTCTCCCTTGCAGAGACACGATAGTTCACTGACCTCTGTAGGAGCAAATGATTCCCCCCCCCCCGCCCGTCCGTCCAGGCCCCTTCCACGAAAGAAAGAAACCTGCAGTGACATGTCAACCTGATAACACACGATGCTACCTCACTTTCCCCATCAATGTAGAATAGCACACATTTCTTTTCAATTTTTCATCCTCGCTGCTAACACATCCTCGGTCGTTGCCTCGCCCACCTGCCCTACCCCTTCTCCCCTTTAGAGGAACCCTACCTATATATACTGTACCGAGAAAAGCATATGTCGTTACTTGTCAAATCGTTCGCTTCCGCTTTTACCTTGTTCTCGTTTTGCTCATCGTCTTGAATTGACATTTTCCGACTTCCCCATATGTTCCATGATACCTGTTCACATGACTGGTCATATTTCTTTTCTTAGATACTAGTTTATGTATAAACATGATGCAATCACCAACGATCTCTCTGTCTTTTTCCCACAAACTGCCACAAGATTAATTCGTATGAAAGAGGTTGCTTGCTTGGAGGTTTCACAAAATATATTGCAGCCGATAAAAAAGAATACAACGGCCTACAGGATGTAAGATGTGATTAAGATAAGAAGTAAATGAATAATCAAAATAAAACATCTACACAGTAGACACATCTAATCAACATTTAGCCAGAGAATAAGTGGAACAGTCATGTACGTGGACGTTATCTTTCTAGCGTCCACACTTGTTCGACAGTGTTTTTTTTTCTCAGAAAAGCGTACTTTCAAAGTCATTCGCCAGGAAATTTCCCTAGGCCGCATGGACAAAAATGCAATGTTCTAGGAATGTCGCCTCGTAATTATTCGCACAGGTAATGGTTTCACGGATTATGCTATTGCGCCTTATACAATTTCTCATGAACACACCCTCCCTATTTGGTCAGTAGAACAACCTAAATTGGATGAACTCATTCAGGAATCAGAAACTTCTAATTGTTTAAGCGAATTTGCGCACGCACTTTGTCTCGTACACGGTACCTTGCGAAAACTGCTACTTCATTTTCTTTCTTGAAATTCGACTGGAAGGCATAGCTTGGGACAGGCCGGCGGTGTAGCCACTTTTGGAACGCCCATGTCTCTCTCGTATGACTCACTGGCGTGTCTTTTTTTGGTGCGGCAATATTTTAATACAGCAACGAACTACAATCTTGCGCACCCTACCGTGGTTGCTCAGTGGCTGTGGTGTTGGGCTGCTGAGCACGAGGTCGCGGGATCGAATCCCGGCCACGGCTGCCGCATTTCGATGGGGGCGAAATGCGAAAACCCCCCTGTGCTTAGATTTAGGTGCACGTTAAAGAACACCAGGTGGTCAAAATTTCCGGAGTCCTCCACTACGGCGTGCCTCATAATCAGAAACTGGTCTTGGCACGTAAAACCTCATAATTAATTATTTACAATCTTGCGCATGCCACTACGATTAGGCCACCCGACTGCTCTGAACAGTGCAGCAAAGATGCGTTGACTGATTAATGTCCGACGTGTCGCAGGAGGGCGGCGTACATCACGAATGCCATGGTGTGCCTGGTCTTCATCTTCCTCCTGCTCATTATTGGCGTCCGTTCCGGCAGCCGATCCCTGGTGGTGCAGACGCGCGAGGGAGATGTCGAGGGGGTCCACCTTCCCGCAGTGCCCAAGGTTAGCACCGTCTTAACAAACTGCACGCTCACGTATGGTAGCCCAATAATGGAGCCGAAAGCAAGTGCGAAGAGAGATTGGGTTCAGTACAGAGTCTTCTACTGTACCATATATAGCCAGACATATTTAGTTTTATCGAAAATAAGCAACCGAAGTTTCCATATTAGGCTCTTCTTCTATCTTAGCCTGCCTAGTGTTTGGCAGTACATGATTATTCGTGAGAAACAATCATAGAGTCCAAACTCACGCTCTGGGATACTCGTCTTTAGAACCTATTTGGCTTCATCGTGAAGCTGAATATCATCATCGTGTCAATTTGGACCGGTTGGCATGTCATAGGAAATGCTTCAAAAAGCACAAGAGCGTGAGAAAGATGCTGGAAAAAACTTAAGATCTGGAGTTTTACGCAGCGAAACCAGGATGATGGTTGTTAGGTTATTTCGAGCACACATGCCGTTGTTGCTATGGTATTGGGCTGTGCTGGATATGGTATTGGGCTGCTAAGCATGAGGGCATGGGATTGAATCCCGACCACGGCGGCCGCATTTCGATGGGGGCGAAATGCGAAAACACCCGTGTGCTTGGATTTAAGTGCACGTTAAAGAACCCCCGGTGGTCGAAATTTGCGGGGTCCCTCACTATGGCGTGCCTCATTACCGGAGAGTGATTTTGGCACGTAAAACTCCATCTTTTAATTTTATTTTTAGCATCTGAGCTTTTTTGACATCCATCCAATGCACGGCATACGGGCGCTTTTGCATTTCGCCCCCAACGATATGCGGCCGCCGTGGCCTGGATCGGATCCCGCGACCTCGTGCTTAGCAGTGCAGTTTGAAAGCCACTATGTAACCGTGCCGGCTAGGGACACGGAAAAGACAGAGCGCTAACTTCCTACAACCTTTATTCCTGGAGACTGCGCCTTACATACACTTGAACGACAGCACCTGAGAGTAACTATATCTCCTCTTAAAGAAGCTAATCTCTATATCAGTGAAAAAACACTGATAGATCATTCACACTATCTCGACCGAATACTAAAATTTGATTGGTTTCAATAACTTCATGAGTAAGCCGGCCATGATCCTTACATACAGGAGAACAAGCATCAAAAGAAAGCTTTCAACCGCAGATGATGCAGTGCGAGCCAGCCAAACATAACACGCATTTTTCACATCATTTGGACGCTCACGGAGGCGATCATTGAGGCAGCGACACGTCTGACCTAAATACAGCTTGCCGCACGATATCGGCATCTTGTGAACCATGTTGGCGACACACGTGACAAACTGCACTCTGTGTATTTTATTACACATATTCCTCCCATCAAGCATGCTCCTTAAAGGACACAGTTGAGTTAGCTTGCACGGCGCACAGAAACCTACTTTAGCTTTGGGACGTTCGCCTATCTTTTTGAGATTATGGAACACCTTGTGTAGGTATGGAATCACTGTAGCGTTTTTGTTTTTTGTTTTTGCGTGTCCGAATCACAATTAAAAAGAAGAGTTCAGGCGACCGACCAAAATCATTTAAAAATATATTTACTTTTCGGCTCCTCCACGGGAGCCTTGTTCACAGTGAAAGAAGCGGAAGAGCTTGCGCCATTTTTACGTGCTGCTCAAGACATGATTAGGGCATTTGGCATACATGGACGGCAAATTGCCTTCGTTGCGGTTAAGCGTGTGCGCCGTGGTTTGGATGACTAGCGACTCAAGAAAAAGACGCGTAAAATGATTTCGTTCCTTCGCAATCACGCCAGATTTTTTCATGTCAATCGTATGTGGCGTAGTTGTGCAGTGTTCGGCCAGGGCAGTCGACGCAACGTGTCGTTTCTGGACGTTATTTTTGTGCTGTTTAAGTCTTGTTTTGAAGTTACCGGCTTCTCCGCCGTAGACATAGAGACAGTTGGCACGCGGAATGACGGACACCCCACATGGGAACTTGTCATTTTCCAAAGGGTCTTTCACATGCACGAACTCGTGTCTAAGTTTCCGGGAGGCAACGTGCGCAACCTGCAAGTCATATGATCGCAGAACACGTGCAAGGGTCTCGCTTATGCCTAGGAGGTACGGTTTCGAAGCCCGGTTAGAAGGGTGGGGGGTCCAGAGTGGGTTGGTACTGCGAGAGCCAGCTGGCGCCCTACTGAGTCAATGAAGTACTCAGGATATCCACAAGCCGCCAGTTCCCGCCGCACAAGTGCATTGTGCGTCATGTGGTCTTGCGCTGTTGTGCACAGGTTTTTCACCCGACCAAGAAGGGAGCCGACAACAGACCTTATTTTAGAAGTTGGGCGCATCGATGCGTACTTGAGGTAGCCACCAGTGTGAGTTTGCTTCCTAAGCACCTTCAGTAATACGTTTGACCCTTGGCGTTGCACAAGGCTGTCCAAGAACAGCACTTAGCGTTCAGATTCTGCTTCTGTGCGGAACTTAATTGCTGCTTGCATACGGTTTAGGCGAGCCGTGAAAACGACGAGCTTCTGTCCTTGCAAAATACTGAAACAGTCATCAACATATCTAAAGAAGACCTTTGGTGTGGGTGTAAGCGAGGACGATGCCTGACCTGCGATAGCCTCCGTTAGTGACTGTGACCCAAATTGACGCCTCCGTCGCCGCTACGTGGACTTACCGGTAAAAATCCATCTGGAACGTGAAATATGTATTTGATATGTAAAATTTTAGTAGCCTCACTAGATCACGCACGTCGATGGGGGATCTGTCAGGCAATGCCGGGTGCTCTTCCTTTTAAGCATGCATAGTGGCGACCAGACGGGCTTCCGCAATACCCTGGGCATTCTGCGACACACATTGCGCAAAACGTGCAGAGAAACACATTCTTCGTAGCGCTGACTCAGCTACAGCTGATCGAACATATGATGGGCAGCTAGCGTCGCAGAACATTTGTGACGGCAATTCTAGGATGATAACCATCTCGTGAGCGCAAGAATCTTCAAGTGCATTGCGGAAACAGGCTGTATTAAAAGGGGGCCCCTATTAGATAGGGATCTGCGTATACATCCTGCCGCGTATACTGATGTAAGCCGCCACGTGTACCTCCTGGGAACACATGGCCCGCATTGCAATATCTCCGACATCGACGCACACATCCTGTCGCCTGTACGGACGTAAGCCGCCAGGGTCCCCTCATGGGAACGCGTGCCAGCGATTGCAGTATCTCGGGCATAGACGCACACATCTTGTCGCCTATACAAACGTAGGCCGCCAAGGGTATCCTCCTGGAAACGCATGCCAGGTATTCCACTATCTCCGGGATCTACACACACACACTTTCTGCCGCCTATACGGGTGTAAGCCACCCAGGATCACCCTCATGGGAACGCATAGAAGGTATTGCTTTATCTCCGGCATCGAGCACACATCCTGCCGCCTATACGTACGTAAGCCTCTCAAGGTCCCACTAATTGCAACGCCTGTCAGGAATTGTACTATCTCCAGGATCAACGCATATATCCTATCGTCTATTCGGAGGTAAGCAGCCCAGGGCCCCCGTCATAGGAACGCATGCCAGGACACTGCACAATCTACGCGATCGGTGCACACATGGTGTCACCTATGAGGACGTAAGCCGCCAAGGGTCCCCCATGGGAGCGCATGCAAGGTATTGCATGATGTTCGTGATGGGCGCACATATACCGTCGCCTATACGAAAGTAAGCCTCCCAGGGTCCCCCTAATGGGAACAAATGTCAGGTATTGCGCTAGCTCCGGATCGCCGTACACATCCTCTCGCCTATACGGAAGAACGCCGTCCAGGGTACCCCCTGGAAACGCATGCCCGGTATTGCACTATCTCTGAGATCGACGCACACATAGTGTCGCTTATACGGACGTAAGCCACGCTGGATCGCCCTCATGGGAACGCATGCCCGGTATTGCACTATGTACAAAAACTGCGCAGAGATCCTTTCACCTATACGGTCCTAAGCCGCCAAGGGTCTCCCACATGGGAGCGTATGCCAGGTCTTGCACTATCTCCAGAATCGACCCACACATCCTGTCGCCAATACGGCCGTAACCTACCCATGGTATCCCCCTGCACACGCATTCCGGGTATTGCACTATCTCCGGGATTGACGCACACATCCTGTCGTCTATACGAATGTAAGCCGGCCAGGGTATTTTTATGGAAACACATTCTAGGTATTGCATTATATCCAGGATCAACGCACACAGCCTGTCGCCTTTACCAACGTAAGCCGCCCAGGGTCCCCCTCAAAGGAACACATGCGAGGGGTGGCACAATCTCTGCGAGCGGCGGAAACATCGCGTCATCTATACGGACGTAAGCCGCCCAGGGTCCCCCACATGGGAACGCGTGCCAGGTATTGCATGATCTCCGGGATCGACGCACACATCCTGTCACCTATACGGACGTAAGCCGCCCAGGCTACAACCCTGCAAACACAAGCGAACTATTGCAACATCTCCGGGATCTGCACAACATCCTCTCTACTATACGAACATAAGCCGTCAAGGCTCCTCCTCATGGGAAAACATGGCAGGTATTGCACTATCTCCGGAATAAACAAACACATCCTGTCGACTATGCGAACGTAAGCTGCCCAGGGTCCACATCATGAGAACGTAAGCCAGTTCTTTGCGCTGTTTACTCCTCGTATGCATGCCAGGTATTACAATATATCCGGGATCGATGCACGGATCCCGTCGCCTTTACGGACATAAGAAGCCCAGGGTCCCTTTCATGGACACACATGCCAGGTAGTGCAGAATTTGCGGGATAAACGCACACATCCTGTCGGCTGTATCAGAAGAAAGCCGCCCAGGGTACCCCCATGGGAACACTTGCCAGGTATTGCACTATCTACAGTATGAACGCACACAGCATGTCGCCAATACGGGCGTGAGCAGCCTAGGGTCCCCCTCATGGGAACGCATGCCAGATGTTTCATTATATCTGGGATCGATGGAAACATTGTGTCGCCTATGCAGACGTAAGCCGCTCAGGGTCCCCCTCATGGAAATGCATGTCAGGTATTGCGCTATCTCCGGGATTAACGCACACATCTCGTCGCCCATACGGACGTAACCCGCCCAGGGTATCCCCCTGGACACGCATTCCTTGTATTCCACTATATCCGGGATCGACAACGCATACTATCGCTTATACAGATGTAAGCCGGCCAGGGTCCCCCTGATTGGAAACATGCCCAGTATTACCCTATCTCCGGGAGCTGCACACATCCTGTCACCTATACGGACGTAAGCCACCCAAGGTTTACATCATGAGAATACATGTCAGGTGAGCTGCAGAAGAGTTCTTTGCGCTATTTATGGCTCGAAGGCATGCCAGGTATGGCACTATATCTGGGATCGACGAACAGATCCTGTCGCCTTTACGGATGTAAGCCGCCTAGTGTCGCTTTCATGGGAACTCATACAAGGTACTTCACAATCTCAGGGATAAAGGCGGACATCCTGTCGGCTATACTGAAGAATGCCGCGCAGGGTACCGCCCTGGGAGCACATGCCAAATGTTGCATGATCTCCAGGATTGACACGCACACACATCCTGTCCCCGATAGGGCCAGAAGCCATGCAGGGTCCCCCTCATGGGAAAGCATGCCATGTATTGCTTTACCTCAGGCATCGACGAACACATCCTTTCGCAAATAGAGATCTAAGCTGCCCATGTTCCGCCTCATGGGGACGCATGCCCGATATTGCACAAACTCCGGGATAAACGAACACATCCTGTCGGCTATTCGGAAGAAAGCCGCCCAGGGTACTCCCCTGGGAACGCATGCCAGGAATTGCGCTATCTACGGGATCGACACACACATCCTATCGCCTATACGGACTTAAACTGCCCAGGTTCCCCCTCATGAGAACGCATTACCGGTATTGGACAATCTCCGGGATCGACGTGCACATACACATAAGGACGTTAGTACCTGGTATCCCCGTCGCGGGAACGCATTCAAAGTATTGTACTATTTCAGAAATCGACACGCACAACCTGTCGCCTATACGGACGTAAGCCGCCCAGGGCGCCCCTGATGGGAACGCATGCCTGGTATTGCTCTATCTCAGAGATCGATACACATATATCCCATCGCCTATAGGGACGTAAGCCACCCAGGGTCCCCCTCATGGAAAGGTATGCCAGGTATTGCTTTATCTCCGGGATTGGCGCACACATCCTGCCACCTATACGGGCGTAACCCGCACAGGGTATTCCCCTGGAAGTGTCTTTGTGTTATTGCATTATCTCCGGGATCAACACACATTACCTGTCACCTACACTGTCGCAAGCCACCCCAGAATAGCCCCAAGAAAGGCAAGCCCGGTAATGCACCGTGTCCGAGATCGAGGCACACGTGTTGTCGCCTAAACGCACGTAAGCTGCCCATGGTCCTCCTCATTAGAACGGATACCAGGTGCGTTTCAGCAGATATGTATTGCGCTATTTGCTCCTCGTAAGCATGCCAGGTATTGCAGCATATCCGGGATCGACGCACACATCCTATCTCCTTTACGGACGTAAGCCGCCCAGGGTCCCTTTCATGGGAACGCATGCCAGGTGTTGCACAATCTCCGGGATAAAGGCACACATCCAGTCGGCTATACGGAAGAAAGCCACGCAGGTCACCCCGCTGGGAACGCATGCCTGGTAGTGCACAATCTCAGGGATAGATACACACATCCTATCATCTATACGGACGTAAGCCACGCAGGGTGTCCCTCATTGGAGCGCATGCCACGCATTGCACCATATCCTGGAACAACACACACACATCCTGTCGCCTACAAGGACGTAAGGCGCCCTAGGTCCCCCTCATGGGAACGCATGCCAGGCATTCCTTTATTTCCGGGATCGACGAACACATCCTTTCGCAAATAGAGACTTAAGCCAGCCATCGTGCCCCTCATGTGAACGCATGCCAGGTATTGCACAATCTATATATACGCACACATTCTTTTAGCTATAGGAAGAAAGCCACTAAAGGTCTCCCACATGGTAACGCATGCCACGTATTGCGCTATCTAAGAGATCAACACACATCCTGTAGCCTATACGGACGTAACGCGCCCAGAGTATCCCCTTGGAAACGTGTTACCTGTATTGCAGTATCTCCGGTATCGATGCACACATCCTTTCGCGTGTACGCTCGATGCCACGTAGGGTCCCCTTATGGGAACTCATGCCACGTATTGAACTATCTCAGAGATCGACAAAAATCCGGCCGCCTATACGAACGTAAGCCGCCGAGGGTATCCCCCTGGAAACGCTGGCCAGGTATTGCACCATCTCCAGGAGCGTCACACACACACGCGTCATGTCGGCTATAGGGACGTAAGCCACCGAGGGTTCCCTTCATGCCAACGCATGCGAGGTATTATAATATCTCCGGGATCGACGCACTCATCCTGTATCCTTTACGGACGTAACCCGCCCAGGGTGCCTTTCATGGGAAAGCATGCCAGGTACACCACAATCTCCTGGAGAAAATGAAACATCTTGTCGGCTATATGGAAGAAAGCCGCCCAGGGTCTCCCACGTGGGAAAGCATGCGACGTAATGCACTAGATCAGAGATCGACACACATCCTGTTGCCTATACAGACGTAAACCGCCCAGGGTATCCCCTTGGAAACGTATTCCCTGTGGTGCAATATCTTCGGGATCGACGCACACAAACTGTTGCCTAGATGGACGTAAGGCG
Organism: Dermacentor variabilis; assembly: GCF_050947875.1. Lineage (NCBI taxonomy): Eukaryota > Metazoa > Arthropoda > Arachnida > Ixodida > Ixodidae > Dermacentor > Dermacentor variabilis. Next base: position 21,081,083 of record NW_027460291.1, on the reverse strand, counting down.
GCAAGGGTCACCGCCATGGGTATTCCAGAATCTTCGGGATGGGCGTACATATCCTGTCGCCTATACGAACGCAAGCCTCGCAGGGTCCCCATATGGGAACGCATGCAAGGTATTGCCCTATATGTGGTATCGACGGGCACATCTGGTCACCTACATGGACGTATGCTGCCCACGGTCATCCTCATTGGAACGCATGCCAGCTATTGCACTATATCTGATGTCGACTCACACATCCTGTCACGAACACGGATGTAAATCGACCAGAGTTCCCTTTATGGGAACGCATGCGAGGCATGGCACAATCTCCGGGATCGACGCACACATCCTGCCCTTATACGGACGTAAACCGCCTAGGGTCTCCCTCATAGGAACGCATGCCAGGTATTAGCACGATCTGCAGGATGTGCGCACCCATCTTGTCGCCTATATGGACGTAAGCCGTCTAGCGTCCCCTTTATGGGAACCCATGCCAGGTGTTGCAGGATCTCCGGGATCTACGCATATATTCTGTCCACTATAGGGACCTAAGCCGTCCATGGTCCCCCTCATGCGAACGCATGCCAGATATTCCACTATATGCGGTATCGACGCACACATCTTTTCGCCTACATGGACTTAAATCGCCTAGGGTCCCCCTCATGGGAACGCATGCCCGGTATTTCACAATCTCCAGGATGGGCGCAGATATCCTGTCGCCTATATGAACGTGAGCCGCCAAGTGTTCCCCCATGGGAATGCATGCGAGGTATTGCACTATATCGGGTATCCACGCACACAACCTGTCGCCTATTCGATCGCAAGCCGAGCAGGGTCCGCAACCTGGGAACGCATGCCAGGTGCTGCATGATGTCAGTGATCAACGCACATACACGTCACCTATACGAACGAAAGCCGCCGAGTGTCCGCCTCGTGGGAACTCATGCCAGGGACTGCACAATCTCCGCGATCGGCGGACACATCGCGTCACCTATACGCACGTAAACCGCCCAGGGTCCCCCGCATGGGAACACATGCCAGGTATGACATGAACGCGAGGATCGACGCACACATCCTGTCGCCTATACGAACGTAAGGCAGCGAGGGTACCCCCTGTGAACGCATGCACTCTATTGCACTATCTCCGGGATCAAGGCACACATCCTGTCGCCTATGCAGATGTAAGCCGCCAAGGGTCCACCTCATGGGAACGGATCCCAGCTATTGCACTATTTCCGGGGTCGACGCACTCATCCTGTTGCCTATACGAACGTAAGCCGCCCAATGTCCCCCTCATAGGAACACATGGCAGGTGTTTCACAATCTCCATGATCGGCGGATAGACCGTGTCACGTATATAGACGTAAGCCGCGAATCCCCCTCCCCTGGGAACGCATGCCAGGTATTGCACGATCTTCGGCCTCCACGCACACATCCTGTCACCTATACGAACGCAGCCGCCAAGCATCCCCCTCATAGGAACGCATGCCTGGTATTGCCCTATATCCGGTCTCGACGCACAAATCTTGTCGACTATACGGACGTAAGCTACCTTGGGTTCGCCTCATGGCAATGCTTGCCAGGTATTCCATAATCTCCCTGATCGGCTATCACATTCTGTCATGTATACGAACGTAAGCTGCCCAGGGTCCCCCCTCATGGGAACGCTTACCACGTATTGCACTGTCTCTGCGATCGACGCACATATCCTGTCGCCTACACGGATGTAAACCAACCAGAGTCCCTCTCATGGGAACGCATGCCAGGTATTGCAGTATCTGTGGGATCTATGCACACATCATGTCGCCTATACGAACGTAAGTCACCAAGGGTCGCTCTCATAGAAACAGATGCCAGATATTGCACTTTATCTGGGATCGAAACACACGTCCTGTCCCCTATACGAACGCAAGCGGCCCAGGGTCCCCCTCATGGGAACACATGCCTGGGACTGCAAAATCCCCGGGATCGACGCACACAACCTGCTGCCTATACAGACGTAAGCCGCCAAGGGTCGCCCTCATAAGAACGGATGCCCGATATTGTCTATATCCGGGATCGACGCACTCACCCTGTTGCCTATACTAACTTAAGTCGACCAAGGTTACCCTCAAAGGAACACATGGCAGGTATTACACAATGTCCGCGATCGGCGAATACATCCTGTCACCTACACGGACGTAAGCCAACCAGGGTCCCATCATGGGAACGCATGCCAGGTATTGCACTATATCCTGCATCGACGCACAGATCCTGTCGCCTATACGGACGTGCGCTGCCTAGGGTGCCCCTGATGGCAACGCATGCCAGGTAATCCACTATCTCTGCGATGCACGCCAGCATCCGGTCGCCTATATGGATCTAAGTCTCTCAGGGTCCCCCTCATGGGACCCGATTCCATGTATTGCCGTATATCCGCTACAGAATATGGCAAGATATGCTCAATGTGGCTGATAATAGCAATTGATCAAGCCATTTTCATTTTGACATGAGTGACGTGATCAGACCAGCTCATATCGTTGCCGAAGTGTACATCCAGATACTTGCCACTTCTATTACATGTGATTTTTGGATCATTGAAATAGGGCTTGTGCTTTCTTCCTTTGAGGGTTTTTGTATAGAATAATATGAAATTTTTTCAACGTTTATTATTAATTGATTTACAATCAGTCAAGCGTGTAAGTTGTCAATCTACATATTCGCTTGCAGCTCAAGTTCCTTTAGGTCTTAGCTAGAAAAGAAGATGTTAGCATCGTCAGCGTATAGGATAATGTGCGAAGTTCAAGAAACGTTTACGATGTCATTTATATACGTAGTCAATAGGAGAGGTGCTAATAGGGATCCCTGAGGTACACCATATTTTAATGTTCCATGGTGTTAGGGTTGGCGTCTGACACCACGTGGCGACAGGTCATTCACCCTACCATGTGGGCCGGAGCCCACGGGCGACAGATCGTACCCCTTCCCCTCTACATGGTCGCGGCACAGTGGGTGCTACCTCATCCCCTTCACCTCTCATGGTCGTGGCACCGTGGGTGCTACCTCATCCCCTTCACCTCTCATGGTCGTGGCACCGTGGGTGATACATCATCCCCTTACCCTCTACTGGCCGGACCCCACGGCGCCGGAGAGGTCATTCACCCGACCTTCTCCCCGGATTCGTCGAAAAGAGGATCGACTTCTCCTGCCCGTGCCCGGTATTGCAGGAGGAGGGGCCCTCTCTCCGTGCCTGTCACGTGTCATCGACGGAAGCAAGATCCCGCCCACACTTGCAGAGAGCCTATTTAAGGGGCTCTGAAATGTACTTTTGAGAGACTTCATACTTCATGCTTTTCTTATTTTCTTTCAACTACCTTTGAATAAGCAGTGCAAGTTTCGCACTAGCAAATTGTCTCGCCCCTGCTTGATCACCATGATCTACCGGATGTCTGCAGCCCGCCGACAACGCCACGCTACCCAATAAGTAATGTCGGTCGAGCTTCGATAGGCAGGCGCCGCTACTTCTCGGCAGCAGTACGGTACGCTACCCTGGAGTACGCAACAAACTGGTGGCAGCGGTGGGATACGGAATCCTGGAGACCCCAACTTGGACGACAACTACGAGATCGTAGCCTCTTCGTCCTGGTAACAACGTTCGGAAAGAAGGTGTCCGGATCATGACTGCATATGGTGAGTGCACGGCTTTTCTTCACTGAGATATCACTTGGCTTTTGCGTATTTTTTGGAAAGTACATAGCAGTGATTTTTCTTTAAACCGTTGACGGAAGTTTGAGTACGTCCGCGTTGTATAGAGTGAAGGTTTAGCAGCACTAAGGGCAGCCATGAATTTGAAGGCGCTAAAGAAGCCGGAATTGTTGAGCTTGGCCAAAGAGTTGGGCCTCCAAATTGCCGAATCAAAGAGAAAGCCGGAGATCATTGAGGCGATCGAAGCGACCGGGGCAGACGACGAGGAACTGACGGAATGCCTAGAGTGCATTAAAGAAAGAGAGGAAAAAGAAGAGCGTAAGCGCCTAGAGGAAAAAGAGCGTCAGCGCCTAGAGGAAAAAGAGGAGCGCGAGCTGGCAGCACGTGAGGCAAAGGAAGAGCGCGACCTCGAAATGAAGCGCCTAGGGATTGAGCTTCTGAAAGCACAAAATAGCGAAAGACCTAGCACAGAGGCACGTGAAAGCGAGCGCAGAATGACAGACTTGATGGCACCCTACGCAGTAGGAGGGGACATAGGTCTTTTTCTGGTACAGTTTGAGCGCACGTGTGAGAAGGCGAAATTCGCGAGAAACACGTTGCCGCAACGCTTGCTTACGTTACTGCCATGTGAGGTAGGTGATATTATCGCCCGCATGGGGAAAGAAGAAGCAGAGGACTTCGATGAAGTCAAAGCAAATCTGCTTAAAAAGTATAGATTATCAGCTGAAGCATTCAGGCGAAAGTTCAGGGAAGTCGAGAAGATCAAGAGTGAGTCATATTCTGATTTTGCATACACCTTGGAGGTAAACCTGAAGGAATGGCTCAGAGAAGAGGGTGTACTCGGCGATGCCGAAAAGACAATGCAATGCGTTGCCTTAGAACAGTTCTACCGCCGGCTGCCAGTAAACATCAAGTATTGGGTTCAGGATAGGCCAGGCGTAGACACTATCACGAGAGCGGCCAGTCTCGCTGAGGAGTACGTAACCCGCCGTGCGTTCGAAGGCAACGAAGCTCCTAAGAAGGAGGTGACTAAATACAGAGCCGAAAAGCCAGAGCGTTGGTCGAAGTCGAATCAGTATAAATCAAAGGAAAGGTCAGATTCAGTGAAAAGTAGTGACGAGAACAGCAAGGGAAGGGAGGAGTCACCCGAACAGAGGGCAGAAAGGCAAAAGAAAAGGGCTTTCGAGGCCAAGAAACCAGTAGTTTGCTACAACTACCGGCAAACGGGGCATATCTCCGTGGGATGCAGAAATCCCAAAGTAGTGTTGATGTCACTAAGGAGTAACGCAGAGAATCTGAACTTGCTCGAACCGTACATTCGAGACCTCGTGGTAAACGGCAAACCGTGTTGAGTGCTTCGCGACTCGGCAGCCACAATGGACGTAGTGCACCCGCCGTACGTAGAGGCAGGCCAGTTCACGGGGGAATGTGCTTCGATAAGGCAAGCCGTAGAGGCATACAGTGTTTGTCTCCCGGTGGCCAAAATTCGTATTGGAGGCCCTTTCGGTGTACTGGACACTGAAGCCGCCGTCTCGGCACATCTACCGCCGCAGTATCCTTATTTGTTTTCTAACAAATCAGGGGATTTGCTACGACGCAAGGGAATCGGGTTTAGTGAGAGAACAGTGCAAGCCCTAACTCGTTCCAAGGCAAAGGAGCTCGCGGCTAAAGCAGTGGATGAAAGTCCAGTGGTGAAAGAAACCGGTTTGACAGCTGATTGGTCAACTAGTATTGAACAGGATAGCCCTATAGGGGATGAGGCGGAAAGTACGCCAGCGAATGAAAAAACCAGGAAAGCAACGGAGCCTGAAATGTCGCGAGAGGCAGAATGTAGGAGAAAGTTGTTAAACGTAAGCCCTGCCACAACGATTGCCGAGCAGGAAATGCGTAAAGCACAAAACAATGCTGAGCATTACTATGACAGGACGGCTCGCATGCGACGCTTTGAAGTTGGGGAAAAGCGAATGATCGTGAAACCCTCTTTGAATAACCAACCTGAGGAAATGCCTGTCGACTTTCCAGAGTTAACAGCAGTGACGGAGACAAAAGACATTGACGAGACCATTGATAAGTTAGTAGAACAGGCGGAGTTGAATCCCATTCAGAGGGCCGAACTGAGGGAACTCGTGTTTGAATTTAAAGACGTATTTTCAGATACACCGGGCAGGACGACTGCGATCGTTCACGATATCGAGTTAACCTCGTCGGACCCTGTTCGTACGAAAGCTTATCGCGTTTCGCCTCGTCAACGTGAAGTCATGACCGCTGAAATAAACAAGATGTTAGGGCTAGGTGTAATCGAGCCAGGAGAGAGTGATTATACCTCACCTCTTATCTTGGTTGAGGTCCCAGGAAAAGAGCCGCGGCCATGTATCGACTACCGCAGGCTCAATTTAATCACGTAGGACCAAACTTATCCAATACCGCATATCGAGGAAAGGCTTGAGAAAGTGAGCAGTGCTAATTTCATTTCTACGCTCGATTTAGTCAGAGGGTACTGGCAGGTTCTGTTGACCGAGAGGGCAAGCAGGCTTGCAGCGTTTATTTCCCCGATGGGAACCTTTCGTCCGAAAGTCCTCAGTTTTGGATTGAAGAATGCGCCATATTGCTTCTCTAGCCTTATGGACCAGGTGCTACGAGGAAGGGAGGACTTTGCACTTCCCTATCTCGATGACATAGCTATCTTTTCTTCATCATGGGAGGACCATATGCAACACCTGCGAACCGTGTTGTGTCGGCTACGAGAGGCCAACTTAACGGTTAATGCTCCCAAATGCCAATTAGGGCGCGTGGAGGTAGCTTATCTAGGTCATGTAATAGGGCAAGGCCATCGTCGGCCTTCCGTGGGTAAACTGACCACGATAGACAACTTCCCGCAACCACGCACCAAGCGGGACATCAGATCATTCCTTGGCTTGGCAGGTTATTGCCAAAGATATATTCCGCGGTATTCCGAGATTGCGAGTGCTTTAACGGATGCTCCCAGAAAACCAGAACCACAAACGGTAAAGTGGGATGACCCAAAAGAAAAGGCTTTTGTATGCTGAAGAACGCACTAACAAGTCAGCCAGTGTTGAACGCGCCCGACTACTCTAAGCCATTCATTCTGCAGTGTGATGCCAGTGACAGGGGTATGGGGGTGGTGCTCTGTCAAAAGAAAGATGACGAGAACGAACATCCTGTGCTGCACGCCAGTAGAAAGCTTTCAGTTCGTGAGGAAGCATACAGTGCATCAGAAAAGGAATGCGCCTGCGTAGTTTGGGTGGTACAGAAGCTAACTTGCTATATCTCTGGCTCAAGATTCACCATAGAGACTGACCACTGTCCCCTCACATGGCTGCAGCCCATGTCTACGATAAACGGTCGTCTTTTGCGCTTGAGCTTGGCTCTTCAACATTACACCTTCGATATTCGCTACAAGAAGGGTAAGCTTAACGGCAATGCCGACGGTTTAAGTCGTTGCCCCTAGAGTATCGAAAGCCTCATGCTCATCCGGGTTTCCGTGGCATTTTTTTTGTTTCGTGCATTCAGATGTTTTTCCGAAGTGAAGCCGATTGTTAGCTGATTTTAATAACCACGTCCTAACGCTTTCAAGAAATGGCTCTGTTTAGTGTTGAGGGGGGGCGGACACGCGTAGGAAATGGGAAAGGTGTAGCGGGTTTTCTTTTTTTTGTTAAAAGCCGGGTGTGTCTTGGCGGAGAGTGGCCTTGTGCTCGCTGCTTTGTGGTTGTGGTTCCGGCCCTGTTCTGGGGTGATTGCTTGCCCACGCAGGAGACGAAAAGTTGCGAGACCTGCTTGCAAAGACCAATTTCACCGTACCGGACCAAGGAGAAAAGTCACAAGAGCGCCACGAGGACGGATGACCACTCCCCGGAATCTACCTGCTACGAACGAAGGGTTCGTGACCTGTACGAGGAATCCTGATACCGAAATGCCGATCCCTTGTACAGCGGCTCCTGGCCCCTACACGTCGGGATCTTCCTCCCCCGCCGGAGATGCTGTTAGGGTTGGCGTCTCACACCACGTGGGGACAGGTCATTCACCCTACCCTCTGGGCCGGAGCCCACGGGCGACAGATCGTCCCCCCTTCCCCTCTACATGGTCGTGGCACCGTGGGTGCTACCTCATCCCCTTCACCTCTCATGGTCGTGGCACCGTGGGTGCTACCTCATACGCTTCACCTCTCATGGTCGTGGCACCGTGGGTGCTACCTCATCCCCTTCACCTCTCATGGTCGTGGCACCGTGGGTGCTACCTCATCCCCTTCACCTTTCATGCTCGTGGCACCGTGGGTGATACGACCTTCTCCCCGGATTCGTCGAAAAGAGGATCGACTTCTCCTGCCCGTGCTCGGTATTGCAGGAGGAGGGGCCCTCTCTCCGTGCCTGTCACGTGTCATTGACGGAAGCGAGATCCCGCCCACACTTGTAGAGAGCCTATTTAAGGGGCTCTGAAATGTACTTTTGAGAGACTTCATACATCATGCTTTTCTTATTTTCTTTCAACTACCTTTGAATAAACACTGCAAGTTTCGCACTAGCAAATCGTCTCCCCCCTGCTTGGTCACCATGATCTACCGGATGCCTGCGGCCCGCCGACAACGCCACGCTACCCAATAAGTAATGTCGGTCGAGCTTCGATAGGCAGGCGCCGCTACTTCTCGGCAGCAGTACGGTACGCTACCCTGGAGTACGCAACAATGGTCAGAGGAAGTGTTTTTATGTAACCTTGTGTTCGGTTGCCTTCCAGTCAGGTAGGTCTTTAGCGATGCTATGAATTCCGTAAATTTCTCATTTTATTAGTATAATATCATGTTAGACCGAATCAAACGTTTTGCTAAATTCAAGATAGGGACCAATAGTAAAAAGTTTCGTTTGAATGTCTTGAATTAAGATATTTTTTTAATAAAATAATGCGGCCCCAGTCAACTTGCCGGCTTGGAAGCCATATTTATGATTACTTAGCACATTCTTGGACGAAAAAAAAAATAAAAAGACGCGTGTGAATTATTTTTAACCAGCCTTAGAAAAAACTGGCAGAACTGAAATAGGTCGGAATTGCCAAATTCACTTCTGTTTCCGCATTTGAATACAGCAGTAACGCGGGATAATTTTAGCCTATCCGGGAACGCTCCAGTAACCAACATATGATTAAATATCTAAGTCAACGACCTTATAAAGTGTCTAATATAATGTTTAATTGGCAATGGTAAAAGATCATCATCCCCAGGAGCACAGATATTTCTTAGAGAGCCAATAATGGCTGTAATTTCTGCTTCTGTTTGTGTCAGAAATAGCGAGTAAGAATTTGATGTGCGCCTGTATGATGTAAGGTAAGGGACGTATTATTTGGGAGGGGATTGGAGGCTGTATATTTGCCGGCTTCCAGGAAATCTGCATTAAATTTGTTTGCTAATGCAACTTAAGCATAACGAAAAGCATTTATCAGCATTCCAAGAGGTGTTGTGTTAGTTTTGCTAGCTATGAGGGTTTTAACTTCTTTCCAGATCTGCTTAGGGTTGTCGGGTATGTGCGACAAATATATTTCTGTAAAAGGATGACATTTCTTTCTTTGGATCTGTGTTTCGTATATTACGAAACATTTGTTGCTCGGCTAACATCTCGGAACTTCTTGTTTTGAGAGAATCTGACATCAAGTTTGTTGTTTTATTTTTACGAAAATAGCCTGAGTTACCCAAACTTTCCGAGCCTTTCTGTGCTTTCTAATCGCTACCACATGAAAATCGACATGTTAACGCTTTCAGTCCTGAACTTTCTTAACGCGCCTAATCTTTTTCCATCGTTTTGTATAGATTTACTATCGCCTAAGAAGCACCAAAATGTTTATTAAGCTCGGATTACGCCACTAATTATGTCAGTACATGATATGGCCTCATGTTCTGTGTATAGGACACCAGGGCTTACTGGTTGTAAAGAAACCATACGAAGTATTCTGAAATAGCCTATAATTCTCAGCTGTATCATTCATTTACATGTAGAAAACCTTGCATGATGGCAATCTGATGGCGGGTCGCGTGCGTGAAAAGCCCTAAAAACATTCTTTGGGCTCGTTATACACGGCTCATGATTGCGCTTGAATGGCCTCCATGTAATTGGTAGTCACTTTGTCAGAAGTATTCGCGTTATATATGACCAATTATTCATATTCTACGCAACAGTAGTGCTGGCAAAGCCTGCAAAAGGAAATTGTATATCGTGCTCTTCATCGCCATCGTCTTCTACTCCCAACACGCATACTTCCTTCATAATTTTGACTTGAATGACCTCCATCTACTACGGGATAGTAGCTTTGTCGGATGTATTTTCGTTATAGAACGCTAAATCTTCGTCTACTGTGCACCAATTACTGTTTCCAAGTCTGCGAAAGCAAGCTGTATATCCTTGTCATTGTCATCGTCTTCTACCTCCAACACGAACACTTTCTATAGTGCAGCAAGGATATCTAGGTCCTTGATACACAGACTTTTCGCTATAGGAGCCCCTTGCCACTGATTAGAGCAGTTGAGGCCGACTGATCGCCTCTGAAATAATAAAAACAGAAATGGGAAGCTGTCACAAGCAACAGCGCCCTCACTCTATATTCAACTCATGCAGGAGCCTTGACAACCACTAAGTCCTGGTGGCCTATATTTAGAACACGTAGCTCGTGGCGTGCTGTGGGCTGTGCGCAAATGAAAGGCAAAACTTCCTAATATAAATACACCCTGAAGCAAGTAAGAAACAACAGATAAAATAATGATTGCTATCGAGACAGTAGGTGTTACGCAAAACATTATCAAAAGACGTGGACACTGCTGCAGTTGTCGTTCGTGCCTTCCGCCATTTAGTTTTCACTACTAGGGATTTCTGAGGATGACAAGGACGAAGAAATTGTCGCCTATGCTAGCGAAGGTCTATGTATAATCGCTCATATTCTTTTTTGAGATTACTAGGTATTTGCGTCATGATTTAGACCAATGTCTCTTTGTGTAGTTTTGATAGAATACTAAGGCCGAAAGGATAATAGTTAATCACTTTTGTTATGAAATTATCGTATACTTCATTTGTGTACTTTTGATAGGACATCAGGGCGAAAGGTTAATGGTTAATCACTTTTGTTATGAAATTATCGTATGCTTCATTTGTGTAGGTTGCACCGTAAACATATGCCCAATTTGTGGTTTTCATCAGTTCACAGAAGATAGCCATATTATTAGAATCACTGGTTCTACGTGAGTAACTAGGAGTGGTTTGTTTTTTACTGAAAGAAAAAAGTACAAAAAGTGGTAAGAGGTCGCTTAGACCGGAGGAAAACACTCCGCAAAGGATCGCATCCCAAGCGAAGTTTGTGCAACAGAGATCTATTACTGTTGCTGACGATTTGTTTACTCATGTTGGCGACTCAATCCTGACAGCACAGCCATACAGAAGCATCATTTCAGTTAGGGCCACTTGAATGGGAGATCTAACCATTTCATAAATATTAAAATCACAAAGTGCAATAACGCGCCATTTATTTGAATTCGCATTTTCTAAACACGACTCAATGAACTGAAGAAAGGCCTGTGTGTTTCCTTGTGGGGGGCGGTAGAGCAAAATGATAAAAAAGTTCCGATGTAGTGCACTAACAGGCTCCAAATCATCGAAAATGATTGTGTAATCAGTCTGGATGTCAAACGATAAGCTTTCGCCCACGTATAGGGTCACACCACACCCTCGTTTATATTTTCTTTTGTAGCCAGAGAACTGAAAGACGTCTTCGTCCGAGCGAAACTATGTCTGAGTAAAAGCAATGAAATCGAAAGCGTAGTTCATCTGCTCTATTCCTGCCTCGACTTCCTCGCTTTGTTTCTTAGGCTTTGTGCATTTAAGTGATAAAAGGATATGATGTCTGCACCGTTTTCAAATGTTTTTAGCAGTTCTTCAAATGAATCACCAGAAAAATAGGCCATAGTTCAACTTCTTTTCAAAGGCAAAACACAAACGCAGACACACTGTCCAAGAGAATTTTGCTTAAATCACTCAGATTATTATTGCAAATCACGCAAATACTTCGTCCTTTTCGAGCAAATATGCTCCCTTCCATGGGCCTAAATCACTCACATTGTTAATTAAAATCGCTCACGTACTTCGTTCTTTTCGAGCAGATGTCTTCCCTTCCTTGGTTCAGATAAACCTGTAGTGTGCGTCAGCAGCTATTGCCTTCGCGAGCCACAAGAGCTTCTTGTTTTACGCAGCTAAGCTGTAAAAATATTAGTATCCTTACTGCATTTCTTAAAAGTGCTACGCTTGGCGATCCACTGTGCTTTTGTGCATTGTTTGAAGAACCTGATGCGCACTACAAGAACTCTGTCTGAGCGAGAGGGAATACGGTGCAGCCCGTCAACATCATCCTTCCCTTCCTTGGTTCAGATAAACCTGTAGTGTGCCTCAGCAGCTATTGCCTTCGCGAGCCACAAGAGCTTCTTGTTTTACGCAGCTAAGCTGTAAAAATATTAGTATCCTTACTGCATTGCTTAAGAGTGCTACGCTTGGCAATCCACTGTGCTTTTGTGCATTGTTTGAAGAACCTGATGCGCACTACAAGAACTCTGTCTGAGCGAGAGGGAATACGGTGCAGCCCGTCAACATCATCCTTTGTAAGCACCGGCAGATGAAGCTTGATAGCGAGATCATTAATTTATCCATTAAATATTCGCGTTCAGTTTCAGCCAAGTCATGAAGTTCCATATTTTCTTTTCTGTTGTATTGATTTGAGCAGTGAGCTCATTGCGTAACTCTGCAATTTCTTCTTTGTCATTAGTTGCTTCGAAAGTATCAGCTTTTCCTTGCAGGCATTCAATTTGCTTATCGTGTGAATTGGAAGCTTCTATGAGCTCCCCGCAGGGGCATCTGGGTGAGCAGGCGTTTGGTGTGTTGCGATACTACGTACCCGAGCACACGAGGGTTGGACCCTCCCGCGTGTAGCCGTGCGCGGCTTAGCCGTGTCCGGGGAAAGGGGGATCCTGGGGTATGAGCCGATGCCGGGTGTTTGGACCTTTAAGGCCCCCCGGCGGAGGCAACACACCTCTTTGGCCTCTGCTTCACGTAGACGGCACCCCCGGACTGACCCACCCGGGGGAAATCGGCAGTCGCCCCTTCCTGTCTCTCTCACCTGAAATCTTCGTCTTTATCTCTCACTTTTTGACCTTTCCTGTCTTCTTCTCTCTTCCATTTACTTCCTTTCTCCACGGCGGCAAGTGTTAACCTTGTGTGGCTATGCTACCTTGGGTACACCATATTTGGTTATAGCGACGGCGTACGGCTGGCGGCGTGCAGGCTTGTACACAAGCTCTGCCGCGTCCCCTTGTTGGGCTCCGTGGTGGGCGTTCGGCGCTGTTGCCGAACATACTCATTTTCTATGGCAGCACAAACCTCTGTCGTCTATGATCGGCGTCTGAAAAGATGCCGCACCGAAGTACCATTCCATTTCTCCTTTCAGAGCAACGCTCCATCCTTCCCCAAGTTCTATGTAGTACACAGCGAAAGCAACATGCCAGTAAGAAAACTCTCACCATTCCTTGTAGCGAAATGCCTGAAAGAAAAAATCGGACCGACGTACAAAGCCTCCAAAATGTCTAGCGGGGACCTCCTCCTAGAACTGAATGATAAAGACCAAGCAGAGAAGCTCACTGACCTTACCAGTATTGGCGACGCCACAGTGATGAGTTCACCACATAGAACACTGAACACAAGCCGGGGAGTGATTTCTGAAGAAGACTTTATTGGATTGAGCGATGAGGAACTCCTTGAGGGTTTCCAAGAACAAAATGTGACAAAAGTACAAAGAATAGTAATCCGCAGAAACAACCAAGAAATCCCCACCAAACATGTTATACTCACCTTTGGAACAAGCGAAATGCCTACTTCACTCGATGCAGGTTATGTTAAAGTCAATGTCAGAGCATATATCCCGAACCCTAGACGATGTTTTAAGTGCGAAAGGTTCGAACATGCTTCACATGCATGCCGAGGCCAAGCAACCTGGGCTAAATGCAGCTCCAATGATCACCAATCAGACAACTGCACCTCTTCGCCACATTGTGTTAATTGTAAAGAAGATCATCTAGCTTACTCGCGGTTGCCCTTGCTGGAAAAAAGAAAAAGAAGTGATTGCACTAACTGTCAAAGAAAAAATTTCGTTCTTTGAAGCCAGGAAGCGGCTATCATACCTTCCGCGAAGAAGTTACGCCGGTGTGACGCAGTCGGGGGCAGCGTAACAGAGGCCTCAGGAGTCCTCCGAACCCATGCGCATTGTGCCGCAGTGACTCCTCCCGCCCCCGTGATGGAAGCAGCCGACGCTGCTCCATCCTCTTCCAAGGCCCTGCAAACACCAGTCCCGCAGGGCCCTAAGATAAAGCGAACCCCAAGGCCCGAGGCACGTGTCTCGGCGCCCAACTCTCGGTTTTCCAGCGCTTCAGAAAGAGCGATGGAGATCGACACAAGAACACCGGTCTCATTGACACGGAAGGACAAGCGCTCTCTTGAGCGCGGTAAGAGGGACAAGATCCCAATAACCACCCAAAATAAGAAGGCGATAACCTGAAGGTTATTGCTCCTTTGTATCACACTTCTTGAGACCTACGTCCCCTAACATCTTTCCTATCTCCTATTGAACTGTTAACGCCATTTTTTACCCTGCAATTCCATAATGGCTTTTATTATTCACTGGACTTGGATAGGTCTTTTACATAACTTAGGTGACATTAAAGACCTGTTATTTAACTTCTCTCCTGTGGCCTTATGTTTACACGAAACAAACCTAGGCGAAAAACACAAACATATCTTAAAAGGTTTCACTGTTGTACGGCGCGACCGTACTCAGATGAACCGGCTTTCGGGTGGAGTAGCCATTGTTGTGCAGGGCTATATTGCAGCTAGAGAAGTTCCCATTACCAGTCACATAGAAGCCGTTGCTGTCACTATTATAACTCACAAAACCATCACCATTTGCTCGCTGTATATCCCACCCCACACCCATTTTACCACTAAAGACTTAGAAAATATAACAGGTCAATTACCGGAGCCATTTGTTTTAGTGGGGGATTTTAATGCTGACGGTACTCTTTGGGGCAGTATCAAAACTGACCAAAGAGGGCAAATGGTTGAAGGTTTTATTCTGTCAAATGATACCTGCCTTTTAAATTCAGGTGCACCGGCATACTTTTCACCGACTTCCCGCACTTTTAGTTGTATAGATTTAGCTGTTTGCTCACCATCTCTTTTTAATGATCTTAAATGGGAAACCCTCGACAAGTCTTATGGCAATGATCACTTGCCCGCAATCATCAAATATTTATCATCACCTACAACCTTAGTCACTAGGCCACGCCAGTGGAAATTACCGCTCGCTGACTGGTCGCTTTTTATGGAAAACGCGAAACTGGAAGTTGTCTTTTCAGAAGAACAAAACATTGACGAACTTAAGAAAAAAATCACTCAAGTCATAATCTCTGCAGCAGAAAAGGCAATACCCCAGTCATCCGCTATTGTACACAAAAGGCTAACTCCCTGGTGGACTAACGAGGGTACCGAAGCCAGAAAGAAGCAAAATAAGGCCTGGGGAATCCTACGTAGGCACCCCACTTATAGCAACCTTTTATATTTCAAACAGGCCAAAGCGAAAGCACGTTTTATTCGAAGAAATGGGGAGAAATTATCATGGCGAAAATGCATAAGTTCAGTCAATAGTACCGTCACATCAAAACGAATGTGGGACCAGGAGAGGAAATTCATAGGAGAGTACTCATCATACACTATACCACTACTTACATGTCCAGGCACACAAACAACACTACAGGACCAGGCCAACTTATTAGGTCAACACTTTTACAACATCTCCAGCTCAGCACACTATTCAAATTCATTCTTGAGATATAAACAATCGGCGGAGAAACAGAGACTGCCCACCATTGGGGCTTCAAAGGAACCTTATAATAACGTCCTCACAATGCAAGAACTGAACAGGGTTCTCTCGGCCGGTAAAAAAACGGCAACAGGTCTTGACCGTGTCCACTACACAATGTTGGCACACCTATCTCAAGCATCAGCAGAAACACTTCTTAAATTTTTCAACAAGATCTGGGAATCTGGAGTAATGCCTACAGACTGGAAAAATGCAGTAATAGTGCCTTTTTTGAAATCACGTAAACCCGCAACGTCCCCAAGCAGCTACAGGCCCATTGCCTTAGCAAGCTGTCTAGCCAAATCCTACGAAAGTATCATCAACATAAGGCTCACATTCATCCTTGAATCAAGGAACTTAATAGACGTGCACCAGTGCGGATACAGAAAGGGCTGCTCGACAACTGACCACCTCGTACGACTAGAACATGAAATACGTAACGCGTTTCTACACAAACAACACTGTCTCACAGTATTTTTCGATCTAGAGAAAGCGTATGATACCACGTGGAGGCATGGAATTTTAAGAGACCTGGCTGACTTGGGAGTCCGTGGCAGAATGCTAAACTATCTGATTTTATGGCAAATAGAACATTTCAGGTGCGTCTCGGCACAACACTTTCACGACAATTTACACAGGAAAATGGGGTTCCACAGGGCTGTATTCTGAGCACGACACTCTTCATAATCAAAATGAACTCTGTTAATAAGATCACACCATCCTCTCTGATGCACTCAATATATGTGGACGATTTGCAAGTGGCTTGCTGCGCCTCAAATCTACCCACTTGCGAAAGACAACTACAAATAACCATAAATAACCTTACACAATGGGCTGATAAAAATGGTTTCCGGTTTTCAGCAGACAAAACTGTTACAGTTCTCTTCTCCCAGAAACGAGGGTTACACGTCAATCCAGTTCTTACATTGCATGGTACAACCTTGCCGGTCAAAGAAAACTGCAAATTTTTAGGCGTAAATTTTGACACAAAGCTGAACTTCCTGGCCCACATTAACACAACTAAAATTAAAGCAAATAAAGCATTAGATATCCTCAAGGTGCTATCACACAAGCACTGGGGATCTGACCGAACTTGTCTACTACGTATATACCGGTCCCTCGTACGTAGCATCCTCAACTACGGTAGTGTAGTTTATGGTGCAGCTAGGCAGTCATACATCAAGCGACTCGATCCAGTTCATAATCTCGGCCTACGACTGGCAAGCGGTGCCTACAGAACATCGCCTGTCCAAAGTTTGTATGTTGACTGCAATGAGCCGTCCTTACAGCAACGTAGAGCACTGCTTACACTCTCCTATGTATTACGAGTTAGATTATCACCACAACATATATGCTACAACATCGTTACACAGTGCAAATCAAGGATACACTACACAAGCAAACCGAACATGATCTGGCCACTAATCTTACGATACGAAGAATACTGTCAGGCTTATGATGTTCGTCACGAGGCCCTGCAGGTTGCTGAAAGGCCACTAAGATTGCCACCATGGTACAACTTTTCACAGCTATGTGACTGGACACTAACACATCTAAAGAAAAAAAGACATTCCACAAGAACACATGATACAAGAGTTTCGAGCTATACAAGAAAAATATAAACATTACACAGAATTTTACACCGACGGCTCCAAAACACAAGAATACGTAGGTGTTGGAATAATTACGAAAAATTGCCGAAATAGGATTCGGATAAATAATTTTTTTTCAGTGTTCACCACCGAAGTTTTCGCAATATGGACGGCCGTTAAAAAAATTACCAGTGACAAGCAGACGAATACTATCATATATACCGATTCGTTAAGCGCACTCAGAGCTTTAAACCTTAACTCCGCGTCCGAACCCCTACTTGGTGATACCTTAAACATGTTGGCTTATAACGAATATGGAAGAACCATACGATTCTGCTGGGTCCCAAGCCATGTCGGGATACCAGGGAATGAAGCAGCAGATAGATGCGCGTTCATGGCAGCACATAAAGGTATAACGCAAACAACACTTCCATACAAAGACAGTATCCGAGCTATTCATAAGGCCCTGACATTAAAGTGGCAACTAAAATGGGACTCTTGCACAAATAACAAGTTACACACAATAAAACCCGTGCTTAGAGAATGGAAGTCGTGCTCTCACCAGCAACGCTTCTATGAGGTGATCCTATGTAGACTCCGAATCGGGCATACACACCTGACACACAATTTTCTACTTCAAAACGAAAACCCGCCAACTTACGAGAAGTGCCATGAACCACTCACCGTAATGCACATTATTTTGACATGTCCAAATATTGAAACACAGAGACAAAAGCTTTTACAGAATCTCTGTAACTTACGCATACATTTACACCCCGCCCGAATACTCGGAGATGAACCGCTAGTGCCTTTCGCTGACTTGTTCAGCTTTCTAGAAGAAACCGGTTTTTTACACAGACTCTAAAATAACGCAGCTTCCACTGCTTTAACATTTTAATTCTTAATATCTTGTGGCTGGCGCAGCATGGCCTTAGTTGCTTTTGCGCCATTAAACCCGAATTAACTAACTATGAGCTTAACATACATACCAGACATGTATTGCACAGACGCCTCAGTGTTGCTCACTGCATCTTTAAGACTGGATGTCTGATGTACCTTCACTGTAAGCGCAGCAAGCGTTCTACTTATGTCCACCAGTTGCCTGGTCAAAGCAATGGGCACATAAATATCCTGCTGTCGAACAGTGTCAGCGCTTCGAGACACTGTAACGCGACATGTCTGACACTTCATTTTGGCTTTAGCTTCCGCGTTTTTTGATCTGTACGTGCGCATTCCAACACCAGCACCACCATTTCAGGTGCGGGCACGGTTGTGCGGGGCGGCGTATCGCAGGGACCAGCGAGACTTTGCTCCCGTGATAACGCAGTCAGTCCTGCCACTGCGGCATACCTGAGTAATTTGTCAAGGCACTTATCAAAGGCGACAAGGACGACAGCAGCTGTCGTTGTTGGCAGTGACCTGGTAACGCTGTCCGAAAAGGATGTACCAGGCAGCAAGGTTGGCGCAGGTTGTCAGCGAGGTGCAGCCATATGAGCGCCATGGTGCGAAATCACGGCATTCTGCAGGTTGCCATAAATTCTCTCGGCTGGTGGAAGTAGGAGGTCCGAAAGGAGATCCTCTGGCAGCTCGCGGCTGGCGTACATACAGCTCAAGTGCTGATCACTCACTATGCTAATGCGGAAGAGATTCTCGAGGTAAGTAAACCAGATGGCAGGGCTGCTCATGTGAAATGTCGGTAGGCCAGGCATACACGTGAGGTGCGAGTACAGCGCGTCGGAAGGCTCACCTGATGCAGCTCAATGCGAAATGTTGGTTGTCGGTAACATCAGGTTCATAGC
The DNA here is from genome assembly GCF_050947875.1 of Dermacentor variabilis. Taxonomy (NCBI): domain Eukaryota; kingdom Metazoa; phylum Arthropoda; class Arachnida; order Ixodida; family Ixodidae; genus Dermacentor; species Dermacentor variabilis. The sequence continues at coordinate 21,062,089 of NW_027460291.1, read as the reverse complement.
GCCGCTGTGTGCATCGTAAAGGTTGTGCCTGTGGTGTCTCCATGCCAGAGAGGGCTCATTTCGCGCCTAACGAAGCAGGTGGCGAGCTTGCGGGAACGTGAAAAGGAGAGCTGCGGACCGTAGGGTTACCAAGAGTCCTTGTGTTGGGTGCAGAAAATACCTTGGTAATTATTTTCGCACAGCCCCATTTGAGATCAGCACGCGTCGACGCAGGGGATGTGCGATGACAAGAGGCCGAATGTAGTAATGCTTATCATGGGGAGAGCTGCCCTGAAGGAGCGCCAGCTGGAGAAAATTCAGGGCTCTACGTTGCGTAGTGACGTAGGGAGGCTGCGCACACGCCTTCCTTGAACTCTGGACTAACGTTGGCAGCCATACTTTGTATCATACTTCTACCAGCTCCCACTGCGCGTGGTAGTACCGCACCAGGGGATCAGCCATCTTTCTGATACGGAAGTGGTTGTAGTACTAGATGAAGCAGAGTCCGTGTTCACAAGTTCTTGTGCTTGATTTATTCGTAAGAGAAAATTCCAGGGAATGTTCATGGTACTTATATTATTAGCGAATACAACTACCCAATGGCAAACAACACTTATAGAAGATAAGCGTTGTGAATTCGGGTCCAGATGTGTGGCATGTCGATGTAGAATTCCTGCACGTGCTACGTCCGCGGGACGTTTCCTCGAAAGTGTAACGTTCCGTGACGCTCGCCTGTGTAGGCATGCTGCGTTGACACTGGCACAGCTGGCCTCCGTTCTCCGTTGTTAAGAATTTTCAGGATGCTATGTGCAGATATAGCCGCCCTCGACCATGATTTATTTCAGCCGGCAAGCCCTGGTGCCGAGGGTTCTTTAGAGCTGCAGGTAGACGCGACTGCTCAGGTCTAGTGCGCTAACATGTTTTATCTCGCGCTGAAATGCACGTGAGCCGTCATCTTCTTCATCCGTTATGGGAGCGACAGTCCCATGGCTTCAGGCAGATTCCCAATCACATATATCCTGCGACCCAAGTTGCGGTAGTAAGTTTGTCCACATGTCACGCTGAACAAGGAATTCGCAGTGAAGCCCAAAATGGTATGCATCGATTTCGATAGCAATCATTAGACAGCTTACCAAGGAGGCGAGGGGCGACCACAGGGGGGGGGTGATTATGGGGCTTCAGCCCCCCCCCGCGAAACTTTTTCGTGCTGCCATGCACCGCCGACCAAAGTATCCCTCTCACCGGAAATCTATCTGGATTTCGTCTAGAATCTCTTTTTGATGCTCGAAAAGACATTTCGTCGTGATCATTGCGAACTCTGGCTGGATTTCGTGGCAACACTTATGGGCAGGGAGACACATAACGCAAGGAACCCCATCCAAGCACTATGTCTCAAGGACGTTTCGATGGCCAATGGGCTCGTCACGGCTTGTCGCGGAGGCCGCGGAATCTACGGGGCGCATGAATTTCAATTCCGAAACATTATGGTTCTAAATTTCTTCTAAACTTCTGATGCAAAAAGTGCATTGACATTTCCAAAGTCATGCTTTGGATTTTCAATGCCGGAATTTGTGGATTTAATATTGTTATAAAATTTGATATCAAAGATGCATTGACTTTTCCAAAGGCGTACTTCAGAACATACAACCAGGCAAGCCAAATGAACACACTATAAGACATGTTGACTCGAGTGTACTATTCTAAAGTTGACGAAGCACACAGCGAGGTCTGATGAAACGAAGCGTTGTGGTGGTTCATTTGTGCCATCATGTCACAGAAAAGAATATCAACATTGTTTTCTCATCTGCACCAAAGAATCAATGCGAATGCACTAAAGCCAACAAAGCTAACTAGGTTCTTATTTATTTGTCTACTTTGTCTCTTATTCGCGAGGACACATTGAGCCTCTTCAATTTTCTTATTCTCGCTACCCGTGGGCTGCCAGAGCCAGCCAGATCGAATGGGTTTTTCTGGTGTTGCCCTGACCACCGCGCGGCGCACTACGGTGCGCGTTCGTTTTTCTCTGGCCGAGTGGTTTTCGCCTGGCAGAGTTTTGGACGCTTTCTAGCTAGAAGGCGAGAAAAAGAAGCAATGGTCGCTCGCCGCCATAGCTGTGGGCATATCGACATATTTCAACGCCTTCGCTTGAGCGCTACCTCTCTGGAAAAATAACGTACAGCGCGAAGGACAAAGACAGCGCTAGACGACATACACAGTACACAGTGCTGACTTCCAACAATATTTTATTGCGTTGCCACATCGTGTGTATATATACAAGAAAGGGCATGCGCAGAAAATGTAAGGCAGTCACATGGGGTGTTCTTTGAAGATACTGAAGTTTTAGCGAGACACAGCTCACAACTCACCTGGGAAATTGTGTAAGCTGATTTCATCAGAAAACTTGGTAGTATTTGCGTTAGTGCCCCCTCTATCGCGCTGACCCCTAGTGATGTCACGTATCTAAACAGATAGAAATCGTAATGCTTAATTTTTTTATATTTTTTTCAGCTGATCATGCTCTTAATTCAGTGACTTGCTGTTCGACAGTTAGTCTCTGTGGACAAAGCCTCTCATGTTTTCTTCGATATTCCTTCGGTAGGTGCCCAAAGTAGGCGTTCGACTGTGGCCAACATGCTTTCCTTCGCGTTTTTTTTATTTTGATGCGCCCCCCCCCCCCGCTAAAGAAAAAGAAATACATTGTTGCGGTGCAGCCAATTGTCGCATGGTGAAAGTTAGATTTTGTTACTTCTTTTGCGGTAAGCAATAGGCTACGTGACGCTTCAGTTGACAAATACTCTTATGAGATTATTGCGGTAGCAATTATGTGGACACTCCAGGCGCATTTCTGTCGTCGCCATCGCCTTTTTGTTTCGTATAAATTCCAACGGCGACAACATCGTGACCGTGCGCCGCATGCTGTGTGCGCGAGTGAAAGCGTGGGAGGGGAGGAATGGTATGGGTGAGCCGCCGATGGTGGCTGCCTTGCGTGCGCAAGGGAGAAAATCGGGGAGGAAGCGTACCGCCTTCCATCGCGCGCGATTATCAGGGGGAGTGGAGGGAGGGGGGGTGGGACTTAGGATTCTTTCATCTGTGAATCTGTCATTGCGCAACATGTTTATTTGCCTTTTTTGGCGCATTATAGAGTGACCTTCTTTGTAAATAACTAGATTTATTGGAGACTTATACGTATATTCAATTTTCTTGTTGCGAGGTTTTCCGTATACGTGCACTGAACCTAGTTTCCGGTCATATTATTTTGTCCTTTATCAAACTATCTTCGCATTTGTATACTACATTGTAACTTCGCCTGTCTAATGTACGACGGTGATTAAAATGAAAGTGAGCCAACCCACCCGCGCAATATTGTTTCGGTTCATTATCTGCGAGGCATGCGCGTAGCACACAGGCATCTCTCATTTACAAAAATGAACATGAAGAAGGCGGCGAGTCAAGACGCGTTCTTCGGTTCCCGCATTTTCCCATCTTTTCTTGTATTTAATCGTCGCGAGCCAATGTTTATTTGTGCACGTCTTTTCCGTGATGTTGTAAGGACCACGCGGATACCCATATTTGCCACAGTGAGTTACTTTTCACCATTTTACGGACATTCCTGTGCATCCGTTGGCGCGTCTAACAAGCACTTCGGAGACCACGCCTTTGCCTCCGGGGCGGCTCAGTGCCACTCGTCCGCTACCATCATGGAATATCAAGTAGAGGGAGAAAATATTCTCCCGGAGGAAGTCACTCAAGAGCAGGAATGGCAAACCGCAGGTGCTAGAAGAGCTGGCGCCAAATCGCAGGAAGCTAACCCGAACGCCATGGCAACGCCTTTGGCTCGTCATAGCTACAAGTCTAACGGCGCAGCGCTGAAGACCAAGATTATTAGGGCAAGCCGAATGCCTGTTCTTCCCAAAGAAGACACGAAGATCGTTATTAGACGAAGAGGTGGGCTGAATATTTCCAAAATTGGAGCGGCCACGGTGGCTGACGCAATACGTGCAGCCTCCGGCATCAGCCAGCACGAGCTCACACAAGACACTGTGCCCGAACTTACAGCAAAACATCATGGTGGCCAGCACTTCCAGACGGGAGAATGCCGATCGATATGCCCGCATCAAGCAAATCCAGATCTCAGGAAAGATCCACGAACTCTGAGCGTACGAAACAGCCCCGCACTCCACCTGCAAGGGGGTCATACGTGGCATACCGTTACAAGACGACCCAGCGACGGTGGATGGCAAGATTGTTAACCAGAACAACCCTCTTGCACTAGCAGCCAAGAGAATCGCTCAGACTGGGACCATCATCATCGCCTTTGACGGGCAGCGGGTACCGAATTTCGTCAGGTATGGAACGCTCCTGATGAAATGTTCCCTATATCGAAAGCAAGTGGACGTATGCCACGCCTGCGGAAGACTCGGGCATCGCGCCGATGTATGTCCAACACCGAGCGACGTCATCTGTCGGGGATGCGGCCTGCCAAATCCTGATGAGCAGCATCAATGCACCCCAAAATGCAGGATCTGCGGTGGTCCGCACCTTACAGCCGGTAAAGAGTGTGCGCATAGATTCAAGACGCCGTACATCGTTCGCCGACGACGCTTCGAGCGTGCCAGGGAGCAAGAGCAGCTCCCCACGCCGTCGATCGTTCGATTCTCCGATCCGCAAGCCTCATCCAGCACCAACATTAGGGGCAGAAGACGCTTGCGCTCGAGAAGCCGCTCTACAAGCCGACGGGGCTCCAGAAGTCGCTCTACCTCGAGATCGCGACTCACATCGCCTTCTCCAGCGCGCTCCAGCTCCAGAAGCTCCTCCAAGTCCCGTACTGGGAGCGACTCATCCAACAACTCACGTTTCAAGACCCCCAACGGTGGTAAAGGCAAGTCCTCTCTAACGTGGGCCGATAGACCCCGTGGCAGCCGAACGCAGGCGTCCAAGTCTCAAGACTCGCACGACCTGCGTCTCACGAATGAGCTCGAAGAACTTAGGCAGTCTTAGGAAGGAAAATGCTCTGTTCAAGCAGGAAATCTGTCGGCTAGCCGCTGAGATGGCGGAAATACGAAGATTGGCGCTCACACAGCCAGCTTCTCAGCCTGCCGCACGCTCTTCGGCCATGGACACAGTGGAGGCCCCTCCCAAGACGGTTGCAGTGAAGCGGCGTGCCCTAGATGACTCAAGGGGAGACGAGATGGTAGAACTCCTGTCTCATCTCAAAAACGACATCTCCAACATGCAGACAGGTCTCTCTCACGTACAAGAAATGATCGCGCACCCTCAGCTGGGCCTGGTCGCCCTCAGCGCTAGAATACTTAGGCTGGAGGGGACCAGCCACGGATCCTTGCCAAGCACATCTACAGTACAAGTCCCAAAGCTGCACAGCGTCATTGCCTCCCCGACGGAGGGTGCCATTATGAATGCGGCACTTTCGCAATCCATTCCCAAGCCCAAACATGGATAACGGAACTAACGTCATAACAATGTGGCAGTGGAATTGCGCAGGGTTTGTCAGCAAGCGAGCGACCCTGCGACAATACCTAAAAAGCGTAAAGGACAAGCCCCAAGTAATCGCCTTGCAAGAAACGATCACATCATCACCTATCAAGCTCCCCGGTTTCCTTACGGTGGCTTCCACTGAAGGAGGAAGGGGGTCGCTATCCTGGTCAGTAAAAAGTTCACGTGCCTTCAGCGAGACCTTGGTCCCGCGGACAATGGGATCGAGTACGTCATGGCCGAACTCCTTGTCGACCCCCCTAGGCAGCGCTTAAGAAGAAACAGTATCTTCATCCTGCATGTTTACTGCAGACCCAGCGTTCACAGGGCCAGGCCTGGTGGTGTTCTCAAGAAGGCCGTGCATTAGGCCGGCTGTCAGCCTCTAGTCGTCATGGGGGATTTTATTGCCGAGCATCAGGCGTGGGGATATTGTACCAATACGAAGGAGCGTAGATACATATGGGACGCGGCAACGCAGGAAGATCTTACGCTGATAACCGATAAAGACTTTCCAACCAGGAGAGGGAACTCGGTGTGCCGAGATACGACTCCGGATCTTACCTTTGTCAAGAACCTGGAAAACGTCAAGTGGACCAACACAGCCATGGACCTCGGCAGCGATCCCTGCTTCATCGAAGCGGTGATCAAGGCTGCCCGTAACAAAACGAGGACCGTTAGGTTCACTGACTGGGACTTGTTCCGAGCCTACCGCTCCGAGCGCGTGCTTAACGATGATATGGACCTAGACTCTTGGTGCGACGAGATAAAGAAGGATGCGGCTAGAGCCACCAAGGAGGTGACAACCGATCTAGAGGTCGACAGGATGGACAGTAGGCTGGCGCATCTATTGGAAGCCAAGCAGGCACTGCTCGCGAGATGGAAGACTCAGCGCCATAACAGAAGACTACGCAAGAAAATTTCCGATATAAACAAGATGATAGAGGCTCATTGCAAGGTGCTATGCAAGCAGCAATATGACGAGCTGTGTGACTCGGTGGAGGGCCAACTCAAGAACAGTAAAAGCTGGGGTCTCCTTAGGCACCTAATGCACGATGGCAACACCAAGTCCAACCAGAAGAGAGCCTTGACGGAAGCTGTCCATTTGGCCACCGACTCGACTCCAGATGAGACAGTCACGGAGCACCTCATAGACAAGTACCTGGCGGCCGCGGACGATCCGGTGCCCCCCCACCAGTTTCCCGAGTACGAAGGGCGTGACGTACCATCTATGGACGAGGATTTTACCGTGGCTGAAGTCAAGCGAGTTTTCGCATCCCTCAACGGCAGATCTGCCCCTGGGCCCGACGGGATCACCAACAAAATGCTCAAGCATCTCGAGGACGCCTCAATCGCGTTCCTTACGCACAAGATGAATGATATCTGGTGCAGCGGCCTCATTCCCAAGAGCTGGAAAGCAGCCTACACAGTACTCATACCGAAGCCAGGTAAGGCGCCGAGCATCGACAATCTAAGGCCCATCTCCCCTGACGTCGTGTGTTGCAAAGATGGCCGAGCACGCCATGCTTAACCGCCTCACTGACCATCTCGAGTCTAACGAATGCTATACCCACAACATGAGTGGCTATACCCACAACATGATTGGCTTTCGGTCGGGGCTTTCGACTCAGGACGCCATGAGAGTGATCAAGCACCAGATTATTCACTCTACCTCCGCCGACACTAAGGCAATTCTCGGCTTGGATCTGGAAAAGGCTTTTGACAACATATCGCACGCCTTTATTCTCAAGAGCCTGACAGAGTGTAAAGTCGGCAAACGGGCGTACAATTTCGTGCGCTCCTTCCTTTCCTCAAGGTCCACTAGACTCAAGATTGACGAGTTTTTGACCCACGAAATCCAGCTTGGGCCAAAGGGAACACCTCAGGGGGCGGGGATCTCCCCGACGCTGTTCAACATCTCCCTGATCAACCTGGCGAGAGCCTTGAACAAAATCCCGACCATTAAGCACACGATCTACGCGGATGACATCACCATCTGGTGCTCCAGTGGATGTGAAGGGCAGGTCGAGGGTGCTTTGCAAGAGGCCATCGATGTGACGGAGCGGTATCTTATCCCCACCGGGCTAAGGTGCTCGCCCGCTAAATCCGAGCTCTTGCTTTACAAGAAGAGGCCCAGAGGCGGTTCACACCGGTCCTGGAGGCCAGCAACAGAGAGCCACATTACATTATTCACCGGTAAGGGCTCCCCAGTACCGCGGGTAGACACTATCAGGGTCCTAGGAATGTTTATCGAGTCGAACGGGGCCAATGGAGCCGCCCTCAAACGCATTTGTTCCAAGACCGAAAGCGCCCTCGGCCTGATCCGAACGATCGCCAACAGGTACCGCGGAATCAAGGAAGACAATCTGATCCGGATTATCCACGCCTTCGTGCTATGCCACCTCGCTTATTCAGGGGCTATGCACAACTGGCTCGTATCGGAGCGCAACAAGATCAATGCCCTAATCAGAAGAGTCTTCAAGCTTGCCCTCGGCCTTCCCATCCGAACGCACACAAAAGACCTCCTCAATTTGGGAATGCACAACACGTTCGAAGAAACCGTTGAAGCCCAAGAATTTTCCCCCTTTGTCAGACTCTCCGGTACCCCAGCGGGCCGAGCCATACTTGTCAAGCTGGGACGTAACCCCACGGTCGTCAGTCTCGACGCTGTGAAGCTGCCCAGCGACGTAAGGTCCAAGATTTACATACACCGGATGCCACGAAATATGCATCCCACCTACAACGAAGGAAGAAGACGAACCAGGGGTAAAGCTCTGCTCGCCAGTGCCCGCTTGAACAAGGAACGAACATGCTTCGTAGACGCTGCTTCGTACATTCAAGAAGAGACCTTCTCCTTAGTGGTCATCGATTGTGATTCTAAAATACTTAGCTGCGCTACCGTCCGCACTTCTAATTCCAGCGTTGCGCAGCAGGTTGCTATTGCTCTTGCATTGACGGACAGTGTACATGACACGATTTATTCGGATTCCAAGGCCGCTGTCAGGGCCTTTCAGATGGGAATGGCGGCTCCCCAGGCCCTGCGTATCATCCAAAGTGCCAAAGACATGAAACATCACTCTTTGGCGTGGTTCCCTGCGCACCTTGGAACTATTGAGGGTGCCTCGATCAACCCCAACGAGGAGGCGCACTCGGCTACACGAGGGTTGACTGACCCTGCGCTGGGCAACGCGTCCTCTCCTGGGCGACTCGAGCCTCTCTGCTCGTACAACGAAATCTGCAAATATAGTTATCTGTCAAGAAGACTCCTACCTTCGCCGCACTCCTCGCTGTGCAGTGCCCAGGCAGTCACTCTCAGACTTCTGCAAACAAGCACTTACCCGAGCCCCACGGCGGTGCACACAATGTACCCCGAACGGTTCCCAAGCCCGGACTGCCCTCTGTGTGGTGATTATGCGGACTTGGAACATGTCCTGTGGGGCTGCGCCTCTGCCGGTCCCCCTTTCACTCAAGAGGAAATGATGAAGCTAATTAGGGCCCAGGATCAGACCTCTCAAATCCTGGAAGTCCAGAGGGCTCGCGAGAGGGCCGTCAGGTTTCACCTGATGGTCCCTGAGTGGGCCTAGCCAGGTGATGTGGAGTTCGCTTACGTATATAGTGGACCAGATAAAGTTGTTTCACTCACTCACTCACTCACGCAGGTGTGAGTATAAATGTTCTTTAATGCTCTCATGCACTGGGTTGAACATGGCTGCGTGGCATAATGGACGCTCAAAAAGTTGGATAGCGTGGTGTCGTGAGCTTTTTGACAGATTAACGTGTCTCCCAGAAAAAAAATTAGTAGCCGTATGGCTGCCTTTTACGTTGAACAGTGCATTTCATTGGCAACTGTAAAGCGTTGAAGCAAACGGTTCAAAAAAGAACGTGAAAGTTGAAAAGACGATCCAAGACCGGGCCAAAGCCACTGTGCAATCGCCCCCAACACAATTGCAAAGTTTCATGAGCGGATTAGACAAGAACGGAGGATAAGCATCGATGAACTGGTAGAGCGTGTGAAGAGCAGTCACGGTTCGTTCACGCCATAATTCATGAACGTCTCGGTTATCGGCTCTTGTGTGCGCAATGGATGCCCAAGATTTCGAACCGCTGCCCCAAGAGGGACAGGTTCGGCGTTGCCTTGACTCATCTGATCGGGCATCACAACGAGGGTGACGACTTCTCTTCTGCAATGGTGACCCAGGACAAATCATGGTGCCACTACTACGAGCCTTAAGCACGATGGCAAACCTTACAGCGGAAACACTCGAAATCACCACCCCCAAAGAAAGTAAAGGAGATAATTTCCGCGGGAAAAGTGTTGTTGACTTTTTTTTTTCAATCGGCAGGGGCCATTACTGATCGAACTTGCTAAACATGGAGAGTCTATCGATCGTTTCCGGTATTGTGAAACGCCGGATCGGCTTCGTGTCGCAATCAAGAACAAAAGATTCACGAATGGGGTCATCTTGCTCCACAACAATGCCCATCCCCACGTCGCTGATGTGGCTGACACAAAACTGTCAAAGTTCAAGTTGGAAACGCTGCAACATCCGCCATGCAGCACAGACCTATCACCTTGGGACTTCCACATTTTGGTGCAATTGAAAAAAACTGCTCAAGGGAACCTGATTCGTGTCGGACGATGACGTGAAAAAGTCAGCTACAGACTTCTTGAAGCACCAACCCAGGAGTTTTACGAGACGGGAATCACGCGTCTAGATATTCAGTAATACAAATGTATAAACGCCCTCGGAGGCTACTTTTAAATAAAATACCCCATTTGTCATATATTTGCGTCGGCTCACTTTCATTTGCCTCACCCTAGTATATTTTTCACAACTTCTGTTGAGACTATAATTTCAGTTGAATTACAATACACGACCGCAGACAGCTCCTGCGCAATACATTGGAAGAAAGGACAGTGTATTGGAATTTTTCCCTGGCCGTTCCATGTGTACAAAAATGTAAACAAGGTTCTTGAATGAGAAAGTTTCATTTAAAATATTTGTCTTCAACTTGTTCATTTCATGGCCTTTACATTTTTATATCAGCTTATGCACTGCTTCGCTGCTTCCGAAATGATATATTTCTTAAGGTCGTGTGATATTTGCTTTACTTATTAAATAGACAAAAACTTTGAAGCATTGATATCAGTTACTTCGGGCACAATTTTTGCCACATACGAATATATTCTTTTATGAAAAATACATATTTTACTTGTTTTGGCCGTGCGTAGCGTTCTAGAATTCGTTTGCAGCATCTTTGGCGATGGCAATGCAATTATTATTAATGTATTTGATCCTTCGAAAAATTGTTTAAAAGGAAGCTTTAGCTCGGGCCCAACTCCGACGCAGCCTATTCAAATTAATGTAAAACGCAGAAAGGATTTTCTGAGATAACCCCTGGATCGCTTTTAATAAAATTTGTTGCATTTGATAAAAAAAATTTAATTCTAGTGTCTGTTGGAAGCGCAGTTTCGAATCAGGGCCTGATTCTTGTTTCAAATATGTCGACATATTCAATAGTTCGAAAAAAAAATAGAAGCACGACGTTTAAAATCTAATAGCTCTGCATCAAGAACGGATATCGCGGTTCTGTAAACGGCATTTATTATAACAGTCAAAGCGAACAAATTCGGTATGTCAATTTGTATCTTACGTGAATTGGTTACGTTGTGTACAAGGCTTCTTTAAAAACCGTATTTCCATAATATGAATTTTTGAGACTCATGTGTAACGTATCAGTTTTGTCCGCTCTAAATTTTCTATTTGATGCAATTCACAGAATTAAGATATAATTTTTCATTGTTGAGTTACAGAGCTTTAAACTTGATAGTTTCGTTTTCTAAAAATTTGCGATTTTGGCCATTTTTTATAAACAATTGACCACCTAAATAAAAGATCGAAACAAGCAGTCACTAGAATTTAAGTTTTGCTTTGAAATGCACCAAACCTCGTCAAATTTCCCACGGCGGTTGCCGAGAAAAACCTTTCTACATGTATTTAGATACCAGCGCCCGAGCTAAAGCGTCCTCTTAAGGAGGAGGCCGAGCTTAGCGTTGAACAACGGCCACGCTAGCGCGCTCACCTGCCTCTGTTATTCCTCCTGCGCGCGTGGTAACCTCTCCCCCACCCCCTTTCACGAACTATTTTTGATGAGAAAGATGATGACGCCGATCAAGCCACCATCCTTCTCGGCTCAACCTCACATGCTTTCTCTTGTGCCTACAGCAAATGGTGCCGCGGGGCGCACTAGTATCTTGTGGCGCTGTGATCGGCGGCGTAGTCTAAGAGCAGTGCGAGCCTTACATGCTAGGCCTCCATAAGATTTTACACCGTAAAAGGCAAAAACGCTGGAGAGCCTATAGGCACAGCAATGCCACAAATCTTTGGCGAGGAAACCTTGGGGAAGATACAGCCCGGGTTCATACTCCACTTTTCGGACAGTCATGGAGAAGCGAGTTCCTGAACGTGCTGCCCTATGTGGTGCAGGTTCGGGGAGAAGTGTACGCCTTCTACGGTGTACCCTACGGCCGCAACACCGGGGGCCATCGGCGTTTCGCGCCGCCTGAGCCGGCACTGCTGCGGAACGAGGTGATACGCGCAGACCGCCGGAAGCCTGCCTGCCCCCAGGTACATCGCCGTATATGCTGGTAAAGGCCGTCGGGTGAGGTCATTCGATTGGGTTCAGCGTTTCGGATATGGTCGTGTGCAAGCAGATGAAGTGCTGATTCTTTTCGTAACCCTCAACTTGTGAAGAAATTGAATGTCCATTCGTTCAGTTAGCCCACTTCTGGCACTACATGAATAATGTACGCCGGACCAGAATGAAGAATTAAAGTCATTGAAACAGAGAACAGTGGAGGTCTAACGAAGAAAATGCTCATGATGAAAGCAAAGACAAGTTTAGACTGATTCCTGCTGCTGATAATATTATTTCTCAGTGCTCAGTATGTGCATGTGGCCGATTACCTGTGTGCTATATTTTCATTCAACGTACATGTATGATGTAGAAAGGCTGCCGAAAAATAGTAAGCTACCCTGCGAATTGTGAAATAATAATGACGTATAGGGTATTTTCGCGCGGTGGCCAGGGATGGCCAAAGACCGCCAAGCAATCGATGGGAAAATCGATGATGCGGTGAATGACAACTGTCAGACGTATCGAGGCTGTATAGAGGCCTAAAATAGTCCCTTTAAGGTAGGTAAAATATACGAGTATTAAAATAATGTCAACGAGAAGTAATGGGAGCGATGACCATAAGAGATACATTAAAGTGAAAAAAACACGAAAAAAATTCTCGATTCCAGTAGCATTACCGCCTCACTAAGAGCCATGAGTACTAGGGTCTTGGGGAACCTCACCTTCTAAACACTAAGCTGGCAGCAAAACCTTCTAGACAGACGGAGGGCTACGGATCTATCTGGCTAATAACATGCAGCACAACATCATTAAAAAAGTCAAGCACTGCCTTGTTTTCAAATAGAGGTTCTGGGCCAAGAAACAGTGTCGGATGTAAGGGAAGACGTTGTTTGCATGCCAGAGGAAACTGCTATCTTCGCTCTTCTTCTTCTCGGCACACGAGCAAGACGTGGAGTACGGTCAGCCTTTCGCCACATCTACCATAGAGGAGGGGTTCAGGGCCAGTTAAAAGGTGTGAGTGTGTACTATATGTATACCCTATTCTGAGGCGGCAAAAGAGAACTTCACATCGTCGTGACATTATTAATGATGGCTAATTCCCTAGAAGTGGCCTTATTACATCGAGCTTATTCAATGTTCGCTTATTCCTCAAAAGTTGCCAATATATCCTGCGTTCTTTTCTATAGGAACGGCTTCGTCTGTGGCGGGAACGGGTATTAACCGATTTGTAGGTTTTGTTGCTTTGGAAATTGCCATTTTATCTGCGAGCTTATTACCCTGTATACACCTGTGCCCAATCACCCAACATATTACAACCTGTTGGTTGGATGCATACGTTCTGCAGAGCAAGGAACAGTGTTCGTTAATTACGTAATTTTGCTGTTTTCGAAGTTATTGTAAAGTGTTCACCACACTTAAGGAACCTGTGAATATAATGACCCTTGGGAGCTTTGCTTCGTTGATGTGTTTAGTGGCCGACAGAAGTGCATAAGTCTCTGCCATGAGGATGCTCGTTTCAGAGTGCAGAACATGAGATTACAAAAACGATGGGCTGACAGCCGCGCAAGAGACGGTGGCTTGTGACTAAGAATCATCTGTCTAAAGCACTGGACGGTTCATGTCACATACAATTCTGAAGCCGATGTGTCAACTTCAACGAGTTGCAGTTGTCATGGTGGCAACTGCTTCATTGAAGCCATCAGATCATATTCGAGGATTGAAACACCCATTTTGCCATCGAATTTCCTGACCAGCACTGAAAAAGGTTCCGTCACTGAGGGACGATTAACGAATAGTGCAGCAGATGTCATATCGTTAACGGATGTGTAGCAAGGGTGTGGAGCGTTAGACTGTACCTTCAGGAAATAAGTGAAATTGCTGTATGTTCTCTGTAGGTTAAGGGACCACTGATTCGATTCAACATATAGACACTCAATAGGGCTTGTTCTGAAGGCGCCTGAGGCCAGACGTATAGCCAGATGGTAGACAAGATCCAGTATATGTAGCCCGCTCGATGCGGCCGAGTGACATACCACGGCATCATGGCCCAAACGTGATCGACCAAGGCTCTCGTAGACGTTCAATGGGCACTTCCTATCATTTTGTCCTGTTGTATAAGAGAGAATTTTCAACGAGTTCATTGTTTTTTGGAATTTCGCCTTCAGATGTTTATGTGTGGAATTAACGCCAATTTTCCATCGAGCATAATACCTGAAAACTCGTGCTTCTTGTTCATGGGCATATGCTGTCCAAGCAGTACAATACTGGGATCTGGAACCAGCGATTTCTTTTTTAAGAAAAGTATACAGGAACTCTTCTGTGGGTTATGCTTTAATTGCTTTTGTTCTGCCCATTTGGACACTTTGTTTTGGCCATGCTGTACTTGTCGCTCACAAACTGCAAGCTTACAAGATTAGAAGGCTCATTGTACATCGTCTGCATAGACAGGATAGATAATTGTTGGAGGTAGTGATTCACGGAGCGAGGTCATCTTAAGAATGAAGAGCGTGCTACTCAGTGCGCCTTCTTGAGGTACACCAGTTTGTGTAAATAGAAGGGACCATACATTGCCAAGTCTGACTCGAACAGTAAGGCGGGACAGGTCGCTTTCTATAACCTTAAGCATACTTCCTCGCATGCCCATCTCCGACAGGTCTCCCAATATCCCGCAGCGCCATGTCGTGTCGTACGCCTTTGCCTTATCTAAAATATAGACAAGGAGTACCTTGTGAGCGAATGCGTCATGGATGTTTCCTTCTGTGCGCATGAGATGGCCGGTTGTAGATCGGCCTTTTATAAAGCCGCATTTAAATGGAACAAGCGTTTTGTTGTATTCCAGGAAATGTACAAGGCTGCTTCATATCAGTTTCTCAAAAAGCTTCCAAAGCAACTCGTAAGCGCTACAAGACGGTAACTGGTCCCCAATGAAGAATCCTTACTATGCTTCAAAATCGGATAACAATTGCTTTCTTCCATTTCAATGGAAGATACCCAGAAGCCCAGGTAGTATTCAAAAGTGTGACTAGTGTAATTTGAGTGTCGCGCTGGATATATTGAATCATATAGTACGTGATGCTACCGAGGCCCCATGTACAGCTCTGACAAGCGGTCGTGGAAGCATTAAGCTCGCAATGCTTAAAGGTGGTTATAAGGATCATTTGCGGCTACATTTCGGGTTCGATGCCTTACGTTCTTCTATTCCTTTATAGTTGAGAAAGTTCTCCGAATAGGGGGCGGAGTTAGACACGCGCTCCAAGTGTTCACGAAGGGCGCCGGCCTGGTCTTCCAACTTGCTCCCTTCTTCGTGCACTGGGGGAAACAGATGGATGTGTAGCCCTTTAAGCCTCCTTAATCCATTCCATACGTTTGCCTCCTTTGTGTATGAATTAATACTGGAGAGGAACCTCTCCCAGCTTGCCCTCTAGCTTTCTGTCGCGTCCTCCTTCCTTGTGATTTAATGTTTTTGAATTCAATCAGATTTTCCGTAGGTGGGTATCGGCGGACTATGCCCTACACCATAGGTCGGCGCACTCACTCATGAGTGCACTCACTCACACTCACTCGCACTCATTGCAAAGTTGTGAGTGTGAGTGAGAGTGAGTGCCAGTGAGTGTGAGTGTTGCTATTTGATATACGAGAGAATAAATTCTCATAGTACTGTATTTTTTCATGATTAAGTTTTCCATTTAGCTTGTTACGGCATTTCTTAAATGAAGCAAACTTCCGTAGATCACGTGTCTTAACAAAAGAATGATGCATACTATTTTTGACTGCAATCTGATTTAAATGTAGGCGCGTGGCCCGTGGTTTCGTAATCTTATTCTTGGAACTTCGCGTGTTTCAAATTTTTACACGAACGGCCAGCTCCTAGAGTGCATCAAACTGGCACAAAAATGTTACATGCTTGATTTACATCGCTTTGCATTATTGTTGGTTCCCAGTTTGTGTTCTCGACAAGCGAGCGGAGAAGTGCTTAAGAATTTGGACTTAAATCCCGATATGAACTCACACCCATTTTTTCATTTTTGTCTTTCGTCATTGGTAAAAAACGAAGCGCAAATAAGTCCAGTGACTTATTCACGCACTTATTCCAGTGACATAAGACCAGCAAACGCTTTTGGGCATGGCCCGTTCATAATGGTCACATCTAACAACGTCGCACTATCCGCCGTAATACGAGTGAGTAAGTTGATAAGATTTTCTCAGGTAATTATTAGGTTTTTAGGTCCTTGTGCATTAGTACCATTTCCCAACATCTTCATTTTCAAGTAAACCAATAAAATAATCCTTGAACCAGTGTTTTTCTTTAATTTAGTAGTTCATCTATGAATTCGAAAAAAGAAGTCTTATTACCACAATGAGGCATATATATCACAGATACGTCAAACGATCTCAAATATACAATAAAGAATGCACCATGCTCCTTAGTAATGGTAAGATTACAAATGACCTCGTACTCATGATGTTTTTAAAGATACATAGCAACGCCGCCACAGCGCGCTCTAGTTCGTGTTATGCCTCGGTATACGTACTCATCAAATTGGGATGGATTTTCGCACTGCGTTAGGCATAACTCAGTAAAAAGCAACCTGCAGAATCCAGATTTCAGTATTCCATGTAATTCATGTAGTTGATCACGTTTGTTTTGAATATTTCGTATGTTTAAATGCATATTTACCAAATAGTTATTAGAATTTCAATTAGAAACGGAAGAATTAACTGGACCATAATCATGATTTGTACAAGAGCTATACCCGGCGATAGCCATGCGCGGTGTTTTTCGTACACGCACTTCTGTTCAAGAAGAAACAAGGCATTTATTCGACCAATTTATCAGCGTCGTCTAGACTGATTAGACGAAGAACAAGTGGTGTATCATTTCATCTAGCGGAAATGTTGCCAACGGCTGTCCTCAGAAATTTCCAGTTAAAAATTATTTTCTTCTAATGGCAGCCCCGAGCAGTTGCTTGTCCTCCTTATTGATGAATACGAGATGACACTTGTCAAATCCAACCATTTTAATGTTAATCATAGCTTTCTTTGATTTAGCGAGAATGTCATTTCTCTTTGCACGACGAAAAAAACAAACCATATGGCTGGAATCATTGTGCCTGGCAGTGGGGACTCTGTGGCAAACATCTGTATCACATTCTTCAGGTGTTTCTTTCACAATTTCCACAATTATTGGCACCACGTGCATTGGCGCACTGTCAAGCGGTATATATTTGATTTATAGATTGTTTGATCACTCGTAGTGCTCCAGAGCTTGCAGTCTACGTGTAAGTTTAGCATTTTTCAACTTCAGGTCTTTGTTTCCGCGCAGCACTTCGTTCTAATTTAGCGTTCTAAGAGAAGCGCGCAAAAGCGATAAGCTCTGAAATGAGTTTTCGCTTATTTGGCTGTTAGAAGTGTTGGATCAAACCAGTAATCTATATATTATTTTTGTTTGTCACTTTCTTGATCTTTTTGGTTAGTTATAAGTAGGTAACCAATAATTGTATTAGTTGTTCTACCCGTAAGGTTACTTTTGCACGATGCCTGGTTGTTACAGGGTAATGGCTTGTTTCAGTTTCTTCAGACATTCATTGCGTTGGTTAAAAGGACTAAAGGCAGTGGAACTCTGGCTGACTAAGGCCCTCCACCCACACATTTTCTCAGAAGCAGTGAGAATAAAAATAAAAGAAAGAAATCTACAGCTTTATAGATTAGAACATGCAAAAAATTGTTCAGGAAGCAGACGTAACATCAGGAACAGGCATCTTATATTGTGTAACAGAATCATAATGATTCGACAGCAATAACCCATAACAAGAAGAAACGCGTACATCTCTGACAACATACAAAAGAGTACAAGATCATGCAAGCGTTACGCAAAGTGTAACATGATCATTCCTAGCAATGCATAACTTTTAGAGAATGTAGCAGGGTACAAAGGTTATATCATTTTTTGAATGCAGGAACCTATTTATGACGCAGTGCAAGAGATTAAGTACATTGTAACATTTTTCTTTAAACGGTGTATAGAACTACATCTTTTTTTCAGTAAGCTCGTGGCTATAACTATTGTTGCGGAGAAGGTTATGTATTAGGTAGTGAAATGTTTGATTTCCGTAAATGGTTCTGAATAGCGGTATTCTAAATCGCTCGTGTCAGAGACCGTAGCGAACGTTGCTATGTTCCTGACAGTTCGGAACTTCACGGAACTCTTCTCTGATCGATTTCAGTTCCGGTATATCATGCCTCAGTCCTTTGATGTCATTCAAAGCTTCCTTAATTTTATGCAACTCATCAAACAATTCACTCCGCAGATCAACTAATTTTTAGTCATTATATGCAGCTATGTAGCTAGTATGCGGAAGAAAAAACACGCAACTTCGACAATTTGGACAGTCCAGTTCTCGTTCGGCAGCGGTGCCCACGTGCAACGCTAGAGAAACACGAATAGAAATTGCCAAATCACATTTGCAAGAGCAGCTATTTTTTAGTTGCACGCTCAGTGTGCACCGCTGGCGAACTGCAATACGTAGGTATACGCCGTATAGGTTCGTGGGCGTCTTTTGCAGCCAGCCCGCAGCGTCCACCGCCACCAAGAGGATGATACCGATCGCCTTGCTATCACCGAGGGTTTGGCGAAACAGCCTAGTCTGACGATAGCGTATCTGCCCCTCCCCCCAGATGGTGGCTCCTAGGAACTTATTCCTTGGCCTCCGCTTCACTACGTGACCTGCCGTGGCCTGCAAGAGCATATATTTCTTAGCTGCGCACTGAATGTGCACCCCTACCGAACTACCCTACCTTACTACCCTACCCACAACCTTCGATTTCGTGAAGGTTGTGGGTTCGGTTCCCACCTGCAGCAACTTGTTTTTCATTCACTTTCATTTCTATTAATTTATCGTTTCTTTATT
Source organism: Dermacentor variabilis (assembly GCF_050947875.1). Taxonomy (NCBI): domain Eukaryota; kingdom Metazoa; phylum Arthropoda; class Arachnida; order Ixodida; family Ixodidae; genus Dermacentor; species Dermacentor variabilis. The sequence goes on along the minus strand of NW_027460291.1, from coordinate 21,043,076 downwards.
TCATTTATTAAGCACAAGTAATTTCCCCTATGTTGTCGTTGGTGTCAATGTTTGTTGGCTTCTTATGATATTCTGGACAGGGCAGTTTGCAAGGTTCTATCGTGGTCACGTTGAGTGTGAGCCCATAGAAGAACATCATCAAGGTAGCACAAAGTGTCTGGAAAATGTTTTGAAACAGAAGACATTATAAGCTGAAAGGCGGAAGGTGCAGATGCGATCCCGAAGCACACACACTTAAAGCGAAAGAGACCGTCGTGAGTGATGAATGTAGTAGGCTCACGGCTTCTCTCGCACAATAAAACCTGATGATAAGCGGACTGTAAGACCAACTTACTGAAGACAGTAGCATCAGAGAGTCGATGCAACAGTACGTCAGCCCTCGGTAGTGGAAAGGCGTCGATGGCGATAGCCTTGCTAGGTTCTCTAAGATCGATGCAAAGTCGAACGGAATCGTCTTTCTTCCGAACCACAAGGAGCGGAGAAATCCACTCGGATGTTAAGACTCGTTCGCTGCTATCAGCTGATTCCAGCCGTTGCATTTCAGCGGAGACGCTCACGGAGAACCAAGAGCACAGGACGCAGTTTCGCTGAGACTGGTTGCACCGAAGCTCGAAGATGAGCGTCGTGTATGAAGCGCGTTACAAGTTCCAATTTCCCTAAGAACAGATGGGAGAACTCTGTTGGAGCGCTGTGTGTAAGAGACGAAAGCTGAACGCTTGGGTCAGCTGGAGCTACTGACACTTGTTGACATGTGAGCGAAGATCCTTGAATTCCAATGCCCAAAGCTTGAATGGCGTCTTAGCCCAGAAGAGAAGTACCTTGGCTGGTGACGTGAAATGTCACAACTTCAGGCTTGTTGCGTTACTTGACGAGCACGGAGAAATGTCCTGAATGCAAAATTTCTTCCTGCGAATCATTCTTGAGTCGAAGGAGATAAGGGAAAACCTTGAAACGTTCTTCATACAGGGAGCTGTTCATAATTGACAGCATGAGTCCTGTATACACTAGAAACTTTAAACTAGTATTCGCGATGAGGTCTTCGGCGTGAATTATTACCGGACAGGAATTCGGTGCATGAAACGTAAGCACAGATGGGACTGTAGGGGCCGATGCTGTATCGGCGGTAGCGGAAACAAGCTGCGTTCGAGCAAAGGACGGTCGATGCGTTTGGTTCCTCGAACGCCAAACTGAAGCGGAATGTCTCATTTTTCCGCACGCACGAGAGGTAACGTGCTTGGCCAGACAGCCTGGATCGGATGCGATGTGGTGAGGTGATCCACATAGGAAGCAGTGCCTCGAACGCCAAACTGAAGCGGAATGTCTCATTTTTCCGCACGCACGAGAGGTAACGTGCTTGGCCAGACAGCCTGGATCGGATGCGATGTGGTGAGGTGATCCACATAGGAAGCAGTGCCTCGAACGGCAAACTGAAGCGGAATGTCTCATTTTTCCGCACGCACGAGAGGTAACGTGCTTGGCCAGACAGCCTGGATCGGATGCGATGTGGTGAGGTGATCCACATAGGAAGCAGTGCCTCGAACGGCAAACTGAAGCGGAATGTCTCATTTTTCCGCACGCACGAGAGGTAACGTGCTTTGCCAGACAGCCTGGATCGGATGCGATGTGGTGAGGTGATCCACATAGGAAGCAGTGCCTCGAACGGCAAACTGAAGCGGAATGTCTCATTTTTCCGCACGCACGAGAGGTAACGTGCTTGGCCAGACAGCCTGGATCGGATGCGATGTGGTGAGGTGATCCACATAGGAAGCAGTGCCTCGAACGGCAAACTGAATCGGAATGTCTCATTTTTCCGCACGCACGAGAGGTAACGGGCTTGGCCAGACAGCCTGGATCGGATGCGATGTGGTGAGGTGATCCACATAGGAAGCAGTGTCTCGAACGGCAAACTGAAGCGGAATGTCTCATTTTTCCGCACGCACGAGAGGTAACGTGCTTGGCCAGACAGCCTGGATCGGATGCGATGTGGTGAGGTGATCCACATAGAAAGCAGTGGCCTGCGATCTCTGGACTGGCTTCGGAAATTTCAGACCGGGCGCCACGTTAGGTGGCCTCCCTAAGTTGTTACTTTTCGTCATGTTGTTGAGCGCCATGTTGAACCTGACTGGTCGAGGGAGAAAGGTGGCGGGGACCACCATCTTGCGCGCCCGGGCGAGGAAGGTGATGGCTGTCGACGCCATCTTGGCGTTGTGTCGAGTCGCTATGGACGGATGAGCTGTGGAACAATTGAAGTTCCTTGTCAACTTGCTCCACACTTCTTCCGATTTGCTCGGCTGTCTGTAACTTGAGGGACGACCCTTCGTAGATTAACCTTCCTCGTATTAATGCTGATGCGACGCCTTGCGAGATTTGGTCGCGAAGGGACTCGTCGTGCCAAGCGCCTAACGCACAATCAGGCGCTAGCTTTTGTAATGTGGTGACGAAGTCCTGGAAGGTTTCCCGGGGTTGTTGTTTTCTGTCCCTGAAGGTAATACGATGCGCCAGGGGATTGGTGCTTTCTTCATAATGCTGGTCGAAGATGCGAAGAATGTCTTCGAACGTTGTAGTTGTTAGGTCCGTTTGCGACATGAGGTCGTAGTAGAGACGCTGCCCCTCAAAGCCTAAGTTACTGAGTAAAATAGCTTTCTTCCTCTCGTCTGGTAGCGCCTCGCACCCGGTCGCCTGGAGAAACGTGCAAAAAGAACGTTTCCACGTGAGCCACGGTACCGAAGGAGTACCGGGTAACGCAAGGAAAATCGGCAGGGAGGGGGTGCAAGCGCCATGCTAGGCACCGAGAACAAAGGCCGGGGAGCTGAGTTGGACGAAGCATAAGTAGACGTAGTTGTAGCGTCTTGGCATGCCGCAAGCAGGATAGAAGCAGAAGTAGAAGCGGCAAAGGCAAGTAGCAAGCAGAGCAAACTGTTTGCCTCGTCGCCAGTTTGTAGTAGCTTCGACGCTGCGGCCGGATGCGGGACTTACAACGGGAGGCCTAACGGCCTGGCGCGAAGCGCCGCAGAAGACACGGACTGCTCGAGTCGGGGACCAGACAAAGAATGACTTTATTCCAGTGAGGGGAAACGTATCAGTAATATTTACAGCGTTTGGCGCTGAGTGGCGCCCTTGGACGTAACTATTCGAAATCGAAACTGGAAACCGACACAGGACATCACACTGTATGAACTGTGCAATTGTTGCTAGCTTGATCCCAGATCAATGCCTTTACACAGAGACCACAGATCTTCAAATTACCTATGAGTTCTCTCAGTAAACTCAAGACGAGTCGAGAATGAACTGTACCGTCACCTGTCATGAAAGCTATAGGAGGGAGCCACCGCTTCGCTATGCCTGACACCAGAAAGAAAAGTTGCTGTGCTTGCAGCACGAGCAGGCCGTTCAGTGCCACTTTCAACAAAGCCAACAACATCATCCTTAGAGTCATATAGCATTTTTCGTTTTAGGTTATTTTTGAAAGATGAGGACACATGCCCTCTCCATCACATTCCATTTTCTTTTCAGTTAAGAAATCCTGGATCGGTGGCATCAATCCAGGTTTAAGTGATATTGCCGTAACCAGGTTCTTAACCTTTTTACTGTTAGAAGGCTCACTATTTTCGCCAGGTACCTCGATACTTTTGGGCTAGTGAAATAGAGGTTAAGGGCAAACTGATGAAACCCTTGTGGGCAGCGCCGTCGGTGCTTGCTCAGAGGTTGCAGGTGCTTGTAAACACAAAAAATTCCTAGAAAATCTTTGCTGAGGTACTTGTATGACTCGGCCACTATCCGTGCTGGTAGAATAATGGCTGAAGTTCTCTTTAGTCTTGACAACAGTCATCCGGAGACTTGATATATCATTCAAATACTTCCGAATCCGCTTCGTTGTTCACGGTGCAGATACCTTGCAAATTCGGCTCCTGCCCCTTCCTGTTGGTATAGATGAGGGCTCCTGTGATGAGGACCAGGACGTCCTTGGTGCAGACTCTGTGGGGGAAAACAGTAGCGCATGAGACAAGAACGTAGTCAAGTGGATGAGCAATTCACCGCGCACTAGCTCTGAATGCACCTTGAGTGCCAGCTGGCTGCAGGGCCCTGTGAGACGTGTTTAGACACACTGTTAGGTCAGAACAGTAACACATAAGGTACCAAAATACAGGCAAGAAGGTGAGCGATTCCTCACACACCATGCACGGAAATATTTATTACGAGGGCCGAACATAAAGCATTTGTCCCTATTGTTTAGCCAAATAATGGCTATTAATGCGAAGTCAGCATATAAATTCCCAGCGGTGGACTTATCTTGGACAGTCCCGGCCTGATCTGCCGGTAGCTCCAGGGCACGGTGATGCTGTCAGTTGTTGATGATGGCGGTTGTGCTTCACACGTCCAAGGCGTACAAGGAACGAAGTGCGATTAGCTTTGATAGGGAGGAAGGGGCGAAGGCCCAAGGAAATCCACAGGGAAATGCAGCCCCTGTATGGGGAAATGCGTCTCCCTTTGAGAAGTGTCAGGTGGTGGTGTTGTGAGTTCGCAAAAGCCTGTGAAGACTACTTGCATGACAATGAGCGTTGGCGGGGGGGGGGGGGGCACGTGCGTCGCTGAATGACATTTTCCGCGCGGATGCAATGGTGACAGCGAATCCACCAAACAGTCTGGCCCTCAACCGTAGCGATTCCCACGTTTTCGTTCCTCTGACGAAGTTCCTGGCAGGACAGCGATTCATGTTGAACGATGAAGCCAAGACAGCAGGCTGACGATGATTCCACAGTCAGCCAGACGAATTATACCACAGGGACATATCAAATTTAGTGCTTCAATGGGGAAAACGTCTGACCCGGTGTGGTGACTATGTGAAAAAATAGTATAAGGTACGTAGAATTGTACGTATATGTGTAAGTGCCTGTATGTTTATTATTTTGGATAATGAAAATCGGACCAAAGATTTTCTGACTCACCCTCATACATTAAATTCAGTACTTTGCCTTAAATCGACGAAAGGTTTGAGGACGAAAGAAGCTGCCAGCGGACATGAAAAGAAAAAATAATTTCCCAGAACAATTGCGTCATACTGAGTCACCCAAGGCCGTGGTTACAAGATGTAAAATGTGACGCGCGTTCCGATATCGCTCTCTCTTATTTCCGTGCTTGTGTGTGTATAACCATGGCCTCCTGTGAGTGTAAGGCGTTTCTCACACCCAATGTCATGCGCAGTGATCATAATGTGAACAAATAGCGCTAAAAAGGACAAGAATTAAGAGACCACCAACACTGACGCTTACTTGCAGCTAAAGGTTCCTTTCTGAAGCAGCAAGGGAGAGCCCTGAGTATCGATATGTAATGCAACATCTCATTTGTTAACTCGTATCTGCCTGTAATTTAAGAAGAAGAATATTATATAACGATACCGGAAGTGATGTTGAACAGCTCACCGATATCGCCGCCCTCAGTCGCAACAAAATCCGGCTTCAGTTTCGATGCAGACGTGTTTCGCCTAACTCCCAACCGAAACCTAGTTTTGGGCTTACATCTCCGCTCGCAAACACGTTACTTCACCAGAAGGTAAATACCGCGAGATAGCGATGTGCAGTAAACTTGTTTAAGCACAAAATAAGCAATCAGAAAAAGTCTATACGAACTAAGGAATCCGTGCCTGCCATGCAGGCGAATATACCGTTGAACATTTATATCCAGGCCAGACGTCACGTGGGAGATCGATCATGCTGAATCGTATTTTGTGTTTACGATGGATAAAAACCCAGAGCTAATATTTAGGAACACAGTATAGAGTTAGGAATTATTGTTATATGCACTTTCTCATATACCGTAATTGCATAATTCTAACGCGCAGTATTTCAATAAAAAGTGCGTTCAAATTTGCATGCGAATTCCAATCGTAATTCTACTCAAAATTAAATATCAGAACGTCCGAACTAGAAAAAAAAGCTCATTGCCAGGTAGTGAGCCATACTTTTACACTGTCTGAAGAAAGAAACATTCAGAGACATCGCAAGGTGGTTTCAGGGTGCGTGGAATTCGCACCAACAGATGCCCGTTGCGCGTTCCTCCAGAAGTATGACATCTTTAATTCATTATATGGAACTGAAAATGATTTTCTCATTTTCTGCACGTGAGGTTCATCAGTACCTGGCGTCTGAACCGTCGTGTTATCCGGCACAACGACACCAATCACGTTCACCATTAGCCCGGCGCCTCATCTCGCTTTGCCGGTACCCCACGTTCGCTGATGTTTGCACCACAGCGCCAAGTCCACGCCCACGTCAGGAATACTGAGGATAGCGACCTCCGCGGGTGGGGCCGCTGCTGATGGTCCTGACACACATTATCCAGCACGACAAGTTAACGAAGACGATTTATCTGCACCGCCATGTTCTGATAACGACGCAGGACTTTCTGTCGATATTACCGTAACCGTCGACAATTACCAGGTCACCGCCCTCGTTCATACGGGCACCGGCTACTCCGTTATGAGTGGTGAATTGGCGGCTACTCTCCGAAAGGTGACGGCACCATGGAACGGTCCCCAGCTCCGTACTGTGTGTGGTCATCTTGTGACGCTGGTTGAGAAGTGCTTTGCCCGAGGCTGTATCTGCGGCTGTGCCGTCATTAGATCTCTCGTCGTGCTGCTGGAATGTTTCAGGCAGCCTAACTTTGGAATTTATATTCTTAGAGAATATGGGTGCATTATAAGTCTTCGAGAGCTGCTGGTCACATCTTTACGTAACGCAAGCTCACACGACTGCAAATTGCACAAGATATCATTGCATGCCTCAGACGATTCCGTGACCGTAGTGCCCAATTTTAGTGTATTGGTATCGTAGTGAGAGACAAGAAGGACCGAACAGCCCTTGGAGTTGTTGAAACCAATGTGTCCATGCTCGTCTCTCGTCAAGAATGTGTCGCCAGTGGCCTCCTCTAACTGACCAAACAGCGTGCTGAAATAATGATTACGAACTTTAGTGGTCAATACCAGCACTTCAGGAAGCACGCTGTTATCGCTTACTTGGAAGAAATCAGCGACGCGCGTACCCGCCTATCACTCGCAGGACTTTCTCTGTCCCGCACGACGACAAGCTTTGCCGCAACGTCAAGAATCAAGCAGACACCCGTTGCGAAGCACCTAGTTCTAACCGAACCCGCTGAAAGACCAATCCGACACCATGTCTACCATGTGTCGCAAGAAACTAGACGCCATTCGTCTACAAGTGAAACAAATGCTTGCTGACGACGTCATCCAGCCGGCTACAAGCCCATGGGCGTCAAAGTGGCGCTAGTTAACAAGAAAGACGACACACTGTGTTTCTGGGCCAATTGTCGCTAACTGAACAACGTAACAAAGAAAGACGTCTATCCACTTCCTCGCATCGACGACTCGCTGGACCGAATTTGACACTGCAGATATGTTTCATCCACGGAGCTGCGTAGTGGTTATTGGCAAATCGAGGTCGATGACAGTCACCGGGAAAAGGCCGCATTTGTCACTCCTGACTGACTCTTTGAATTCAAGGTTCTTCATTTTGGCCTGGGTTCAGATCCTGCGGCTTTTCACAAAATCGTGGATACTGTTTTGTCCGGTCTTAAGCGGAAAACGCGTCTCATTCATTTAGACGACATGGTCATATTTTCGAATACTTTCGAGCAGCATCTTCAACGTCTTTGTGCAGTACTTGATGCATTCATAACTGATGGCCTGTCACTAAAGCTTGAAAAAAGGCACATCGGTTACGAGGGGCTGTAATTCCTTGGTCATGTTGTCAGCAGCGATGGCAATCGTCCAGGCCCTGAAAAAACGCAAACAGTTGCCGCCTTCCCAATACCTGTGAAGAAACGCGTACTTTGCCTTTTTTTTTTACTTTGCGCACACTACCGTCGCTTCATACCAAACTTTTCCAAAAAAGTTAAGCACTTGCATTCTCTCACAAGGAACAATGTGGCTTTCATTTGGCACCCAGAGCAAGACCGCGCTTTTTCCGACCAGCAACAACGTCTTCAGACTCCTCTAATCGTAGGTCACTGCGACGAAGATGCTGACACTGAAGTGCACACAGACACCAACAATGTCGTCCTCAGAGCCGTCCTTGTGCGGCGGCAAGAAGGTCAAGAAAGAGTGATCGCCTACGCTAGTCATGCCTTGCCATCGGTCTAATTGAACTCGAATACTGAAAAAGAATGGCTCGCTATCATGTGGGCAATAGGCAAGTTTCGACCGTATTTCTAAGGCCGTCCTTTCAAAGTAGTCAGTTGCCACCTTTCGTTGTCTTGGCTAATCGGTCTCAGACACCCCTCAGGCCGCCTCGCTGGATGGAGTCTCCGCCTTCAGGAGTTCGACGTTATTGTTGCCTATAAGTGGGGACGCAAGCACACAGATGCTGACTGTCTGTCCTGTGCTCCTGGAGAAACGACTCCGGCTGAACTAACTCATGACGACTGTTTACTGCGTCTGACTTGGCGCAGCAACAGCGTGAAGACCTGGAGCTTCGCCCACTCATAGACTATCTTGAGGGCCAGCTTAAGCAGCCGCCACGCGTGTTGCGACGCATAATCTCGCCAGTTTTTCTCCTCAACAACGCTTTGTACAAGCAAAGCTTTGACTCCAGCTCTCGAACCACTCTTCTGTTGTTGCCATCTGGGATGCGAGAAAGATCCTACATGCCTTTCACGGTGAATTACCTGCTGGCCATTTGTGGTTCAAGCATACTCTTGCACGTTTCCGCCACAAACGCTACTGGCCTAACCTGTCTCGCGCCATCAAGCAGTACATTAAGACATGCCATGACTGCCAGAGGTGCAACACAGCGCCCACCAGACCAGCTTACTTGCTACAAGCTGTTGAACGACCCCAGGCACCCTTTCGACAAGTCACAATGGAGTTGCTTCGGCCATTTCCCTAATCTTCGGCTGGCAACCGATGGATAATAGTTGCGAGCGACTACCAGATTTGAGTGAAGGTACTAGAATGTTTCTACCAGCACCATGGTCTATGTGCTCGCCCTGCGCAGCTATTTCTTGAACTTCAGGGGGTGCGGCCCATGAAAGTAACTAGATCGCTGCTGCTGCTGCTGCTCATCTAATGTCACAATCGCGCCGCTGCTAGAGGTGCCCTCATCGGGGCTTGTGTCACGAAGTGACGCTGAAGGGAATAGACGTGCCCATTGGAAATGCCATCGCAGCGTTCTAAGAGAAGCGCGCAAAAGCGATAAGCTCTGAAATGAGTTTTCGCTTATTTGGCTGTTAGAAGTGTTGGATCAAACCAGTAATCTATATATTATTTTTGTTTGTCACTTTCTTGATCTTTTTGGTTAGTTATAAGTAGGTAACCAATAATTGTATTAGTTGTTCTACCCGTAAGGTTACTTTTGCACGATGCCTGGTTGTTACAGGGTAATGGCTTGTTTCAGTTTCTTCAGACATTCATTGCGTTGGTTAAAAGGACTAAAGGCAGTGGAACTCTGGCTGACTAAGGCCCTCCACCCACACATTTTCTCAGAAGCAGTGAGAATAAAAATAAAAGAAAGAAATCTACAGCTTTATAGATTAGAACATGCAAAAAATTGTTCAGGAAGCAGACGTAACATCAGGAACAGGCATCTTATATTGTGTAACAGAATCATAATGATTCGACAGCAATAACCCATAACAAGAAGAAACGCGTACATCTCTGACAACATACAAAAGAGTACAAGATCATGCAAGCGTTACGCAAAGTGTAACATGATCATTCCTAGCAATGCATAACTTTTAGAGAATGTAGCAGGGTACAAAGGTTATATCATTTTTTGAATGCAGGAACCTATTTATGACGCAGTGCAAGAGATTAAGTACATTGTAACATTTTTCTTTAAACGGTGTATAGAACTACATCTTTTTTTCAGTAAGCTCGTGGCTATAACTATTGTTGCGGAGAAGGTTATGTATTAGGTAGTGAAATGTTTGATTTCCGTAAATGGTTCTGAATAGCGGTATTCTAAATCGCTCGTGTCAGAGACCGTAGCGAACGTTGCTATGTTCCTGACAGTTCGGCAGCAGCGCACCGTCCATACAGCTCTAATAACCATCGTCTGCTTTCGCAGGAAGCATGCTGCATCTGATCCGACATATCAGCAAGAAGTGAAGGAGCGACGCAAGGGCTAATCGGAGGCATCACGTGAGAGTCGAGACTACCACTGCCACCTTCCAGAAAAGGGCGTCACCGTGCCCCTATAAAAGGCGACGGAACGGCTGGCACGGGCTACAGTTCGGCAGCAGCGCACCGTCAATACAGCGCTAAGAGCCATTATCTGCTTTCGCAGGAAGCATGCTGCATCTGATCCGACATATCAGCAAGAAGTGGAGGAGCGACGCAAGGGCTAATCGGAGGCATCGCGTGAGAGTCTAGACTACCGCTGCCACCTTCCAGAAAAGGGCGTCACCGTGCCCCTATAAAAGGCGACGGAACGGCTGGCACGGGCTACAGTTCGGCAGCAGCGCACCGTCAATACAGCGCTAATAACCATCGTCTGCTTTCGCAGGAAGCATGCTGCATCTGATCCGACATATCAGCAAGAAGTGAAGGAGCGACGCAAGGGCTAATCGGAGGCATCGCGTGAGAGTCTAGACTACCGCTGCCACCTTCCAGAAAAGGGCGTCACCGTGCCCCTATAAAAGGCGACGGAACGGCTGGCACGGGCTACAGTTCGGCAGCAGCGCACCGTCAATACAGCGCTAATAACCATCGTCTGCTTTCGCAGGAAGCATGCTGCATCTGATCCGACATATCAGCAAGAAGTGAAGGAGCGACGCAAGGGCTAATCGGAGGCATCGCGTGAGAGTCTAGACTACCGCTGCCACCTTCCAGAAAAGGGCGTCACCGTGCCCCTATAAAAGGCGACGGAACGGCTGGCACGGGCTACAGTTCGGCAGCAGCGCACCGTCAATACAGCGCTAATAACCATCGTCTGCTTTCGCAGGAAGCATGCTGCATCTGATCCGACATATCAGCAAGAAGTGAAGGAGCGACGCAAGGGCTAATCGGAGGCATCGCGTGAGAGTCTAGACTACCGCTGCCACCTTCCAGAAAAGGGCGTCACCGTGCCCCTATAAAAGGCGACGGAACGGCTGGCACGGGCTACAGTTCGGCAGCAGCGCACCGTCAATACAGCGCTAATAACCATCGTCTGCTTTCGCAGGAAGCATGCTGCATCTGATCCGACATATCAGCAAGAAGTGAAGGAGCGACGCAAGGGCTTATCGGAGGCATCGCGTGAGAGTCTAGACTACCGCTGCCACCTTCCAGAAAAGGGCGTCACCGTGCCCCTATAAAAGGCGACGGAACGGCTGGCACGGGCTACAGTTCGGCAGCAGCGCACCGTCAATACAGCGCTAATAACCATCGTCTGCTTTCGCAGGAAGCATGCTGCATCTGATCCGACATATCAGCAAGAAGTGGAGGAGCGACGCAAGGGCTAATCGGAGGCATCGCGTGAGAGTCTAGACTACCGCTGCCACCTTCCAGAAAAGGGCGTCACGGTGCCCCTATAAAAGGCGACGGAACGGCTGGCACGGGCTACAGTTCGGCAGCAGCGCACCGTCAATACAGCGCTAATAACCATCGTCTGCTTTCGCAGGAAGCATGCTGCATCTGATCCGACATATCAGCAAGAAGTGAAGGAGCGACGCAAGGGCTAATCGGAGGCATCGCGTGAGAGTCTAGACTACCGCTGCCACCTTCCAGAAAAGGGCGTCACCGTGCCCCTATAAAAGGCGACGGAACGGCTGGCACGGGCTACAGTTCGGCAGCAGCGCACCGTCAATACAGCGCTAATAACCATCGTCTGCTTTCGCAGGAAGCATGCTGCATCTGATCCGACATATCAGCAAGAAGTGAAGGAGCGACGCAAGGGCTAATCGGAGGCATCACGTGAGAGTCTAGACTACCACTGCCACCTTCCAGAAAAGGGCGTCACCGTGCCCCTATAAAAGGCGACGGAACGGCTGGCACGGGCTACAGTTCGGCAGCAGCGCACCGTCAATACAGCGCTAATAACCATCGTCTGCTTTCGCAGGAAGCATGCTGCATCTGATCCGACATATCAGCAAGAAGTGAAGGAGCGACGCAAGGGCTAATCGGAGGCATCGCGTGAGAGTCTAGACTACCGCTGCCACCTTCCAGAAAAGGGCGTCACCGTGCCCCTATAAAAGGCGACGGAACGGCTGGCACGGGCTACAGTTCGGCATCAGCGCACCGTCAATACAGCGCTAATAACCATCGTCTGCTTTCGCAGGAAGCATGCTGCATCTGATCCGACATATCAGCAAGAAGTGAAGGAGCGACGCAAGGGCTAATCGGAGGCATCGCGTGAGAGTCTAGACTACCGCTGCCACCTTCCAGAAAAGGGCGTCACCGTGCCCCTATAAAAGGCGACGGAACGGCTGGCACGGGCTACAGTTCGGCAGCAGCGCACCGTCAATACAGCGCTAATAACCATCGTCTGCTTTCGCAGGAAGCATGCTGCATCTGATCCGACATATCAGCAAGAAGTGGAGGAGCGACGCAAGGGCTAATCGGAGGCATCGCGTGAGAGTCTAGACTACCGCTGCCACCTTCCAGAAAAGGGCGTCACCGTGCCCCTATAAAAGGCGACGGAACGGCTGGCACGGGCTACAGTTCGGCAGCAGCGCACCGTCAATACAGCGCTAATAACCATCGTCTGCTTTCGCAGGAAGCATGCTGCATCTGATCCGACATATCAGCAAGAAGTGAAGGAGCGACGCAAGGGCTAATCGGAGGCATCGCGTGAGAGTCTAGACTACCGCTGCCACCTTCCAGAAAAGGGCGTCACCGTGCCCCTATAAAAGGCGACGGAACGGCTGGCACGGGCTACAGTTCGGCAGCAGCGCACCGTCAATACAGCGCTAATAACCATCGTCGGCTTTCGCAGGAAGCATGCTGCATCTGATCCGACATATCAGCAAGAAGTGAAGGAGCGACGCAAGGGCTAATCGGAGGCATCGCGTGAGAGTCTAGACTACCGCTGCCACCTTCCAGAAAAGGGCGTCACCGTGCCCCTATAAAAGGCGACGGAACGGCTGGCACGGGCTACAGTTCGGCAGCAGCGCACCGTCAATACAGCGCTAATAACCATCGTCTGCTTTCGCAGGAAGCATGCTGCATCTGATCCGACATATCAGCAAGAAGTGAAGGAGCGACGCAAGGGCTAATCGGAGGCATCACGTGAGAGTCTAGACTACCGCTGCCACCTTCCAGAAAAGGGCGTCACCGTGCCCCTATAAAAGGCGACGGAACGGCTGGCACGGGCTACAGTTCGGCAGCAGCGCACCGTCAATACAGCGCTAATAACCATCGTCTGCTTTCGCAGGAAGCATGCTGCATCTGATCCGACATATCAGCAAGAAGTGAAGGAGCGACGCAAGGGCTAATCGGAGGCATCACGTGAGAGTCTAGACTACCGCTGCCACCTTCCAGAAAAGGGCGTCACCGTGCCCCTATAAAAGGCGACGGAACGGCTGGCACGGGCTACAGTTCGGCAGCAGCGCACCGTCAATACAGCGCTAATAACCATCGTCTGCTTTCGCAGGAAGCATGCTGCATCTGATCCGACATATCAGGAAGAAGTGAAGGAGCGACGCAAGGGCTAATCGGAGGCATCACGTGAGAGTCTAGACTACCACTGCCACCTTCCAGAAAAGGGCGTCACCGTGCCCCTATAAAAGGCGACGGAACGGCTGGCACGGGCTACAGTTCGGCAGCAGCGCACCGTCCATACAGCGCTAATAACTATCGTCTGCTTTCGCAGGTGAGCTAACTGTTTAGGAGTCTAGCGTTTTATTGGATTGTACTGTGCGCTGCTGCCGAACAAAGTGTCTGTTGATATTGAAGTATACTTGCTTTGTTGTCTGAGCTAGTCAGGCAAAATGGATGTGAAAGAGTTGTGCCGACCACTAGATAATTTCAAGAGGGACATGCGAACGGAACTCAGAGAATTGAAAAACAGCGTAAATTTTTGTTCCACTGCATGCGGTGGAATGCACGGCCTCACGAAAGATGTAGCTGATTTGAGGGCTGAGATCAAGGAGCTAGTGAAACTTAATGTTCATTAGAAGGCAGAGAACGAAAGGTTGTCACAAAGAGTAAACGAACTAGAGCAGTATCAAAGAGCCAATAATTTAGAAATTAAAGGCGTGCCCGGTGGAAATGACGTCATCACAGTGATAGAAAGAATTGGAGTAGCCGTTGGCGAGAGCATTTCAGAAAGTGATATTGACACGTATCACTGGTTGTCAACTGCAAAGACTGGCGTCAAAAACATTGTTGGGCGCTTCGTGCAAATAATGAAAAGAAACCGTGTGCACATGAAGGCAAGAAACAAAGCAGCTAACTTGTAAAGATCTTGGTTTCACCTAGGACAACTCAGTGTACGTCAACGAGCATTTGACGCAGCAAAACAAAAAGCTTGTCGCGTCTGCGCGACAGAAAAGGAAGGAAACAAAGTATAAATATGTCTGGACTGCCAATGGCGTGGTGCTGGCTTGGAAAGATGATGGCTCGCCCATTCTGCGCATCACCACTATTGAGGACATATCTAAAATGACCTAATGATAAACTATGACACTAATATGGCGTCTACTCATTCATCCAATCACCAAGTGACAGACGCTAATTATGACATGCAAAAGCTGAACAAACAATATTCTGGATGCAAGACGTTATCCTGTATACATATTAATACCAGAAGCATTAGAAATAAGTTGAATGCAATTAATGAAATAATACAATCAAAACCCGAAAAATTTGATGTTGCGCTTTTCACGGAAACATCATCGTCATCATCAGCCTGGTTACGCCCACTGCAGGGCAAAGACCTCTCCCATACTTCTCCAACTACCCCGGTCATGTACTAATTGTGGCCATGATGTCCCTGCAAACTTCTTAATGTCATCCGCCCACCTGACTTTCTCCCGCCCTCTGCTACGCTTCCCTTCCCTTGGAATCCATTCTGCAACTCTTAATGACCATCGGTTATCTTCCCTCCTCATTACGTGTCCTGCCCATGCCCCCCCCCCATTTCTTTTTCTTGATTTCAACTAAGATATCATTACCTTGCGTTTCTTCCCTCACCCATTCCGCTCTTTTCTTATCCCTTAACGTTACACCTATCATTGTTCTTTCCATATCTGGTTGGGTCGTCCGCAATTTAAGTAGAACCCTTTTCGTAAGCCACCAGGTTTCTGACCCGTACGTGAGTACTGGTAAGACACAGCTGTTATAAACTGTTCTCTTGAGGGATATGCCTAGAGACTACTACTGTTCATTATCTGAAATGCCTGCCAAACGCACCCCAGCCCATGCTTATTCTTCTGATTATTTCAGTCTCATGATCCGCAGTCACTACCTGTCCTAAGTAGATGTATTCCCTTACCACTTGCAGTGCCTCCCTACCTATCGTAAACTGCTATTCTCTTCCGAGTCTGTTAAACAATACTTTAGTTTTCTGTAGATTAATTTTTAGACCCACCCTTCGCCTTTGCTTCTCTAAGTCACTGAGCATGCATTGCAGTTGGTCCCTTGAGTTACTAAGCAAGGCAATATCATCAGCGAATCGCAAGTTACTAAGGTATTCTCTATTAACCCCAATCCAGGTCTCTGAATACCTCCTGTAAACACGCTGTGAATAGCAATGGAGAGATCGTATCGTTGCTCCTTGATTCTTGCCTGACGCCTTTCTTTATTGGGATTTTGTTGCTTTCTTTATGGAGGACTACGGTAGCTGTGGAGGCGCTATAGATATCATTCAGTATTTTTACATACGGCTCGTCTACACCCTGATTCCGCAATGCCTCCATGACTGCTGAGGTTTCGACTGAATCAAACGATTTCTCGTAATCAATGAAAGCTGTATATAAAGGATGGTTATATTCCGCACATTTTTCTATTACCTGATTGAAACATGGTTAACTGCAAATGATCCTGTTCCACAGTTTTCAGGGTATAGCTCGTATCATGTAAGAAGAGAAAATAAAAACGGTGGAGGGGTAGCTGCTTTTGTTAAAGAGCCGTTGAAGTTAGTTGTCATTGATGAATTTTCTGTTATTACTAATGATGTGGAATGCTTGACCGTGCACCTAAATAAAACTATTGTAAGTGTCGTATGTAGGCCCCCAACTGGAGACAAGGCCAGATTTTGTAGTTTTTTGTAAAGGCTGTTGCTTTTGATCCGATCAACTAGTGAGACTTGTGTAATTATGGGGGATGTGAATGTCAACATGATCACTGATAACGCATGGTCGATAGAACTCTAAACATTGTTTTCTTGTTATGGCTCCAATAATAACATAACTGTACCAACAAGTGTAACAGTCAATAGTGCTACATTGTTAGACATATGCGTTTCGAACCTAAATGAATGTGATGTCAAGTCGGGAGTACTAATCGCAGATGTAAGTGACCATTTACCTGTGTTTTGTCTTATACCTAAAGACCCTGACAAACAAAACAATGACTGCAAACAGCGATTCCGCAGAATAATCAGATCAAATACTCTAGAGCAATTCCGATGTCTCCTCCAGTGCGTAGACTGGCAAGAAATCTATAATGAAACAGATGTAAACAGAGCGTTTGCTCTATTTCAACGAAATGTGCTTGCGTGCTATGATTTGGCTTTTCCACTTGAGCCAGCGGCTTCTTGAAAGAAACATAAAAAGGCGCGCAAACCTTGGGTCGACAAAGACTTGCACGAACGCATCAAAAAAAAAGACGCTATGTATCACACCTTCATCCGCACGCGGCAGCCTGAACTATTCGCGACGTACAAGAAATTTGGGAATGAAGTACAAGGTGATTTAAAGAAAGCAAAGTGTGATTACTATGAGCGCTTTTTCTCGAATATGCGAAGCACTCCGACAAAAATATGGGATGCCGTTAATGATATAACAGGAAAAAATCTAAACACGCATCCGCAAATGACACGCTTAAACGGACGGGAAATAGAACGTGCCGAAATGATTAGCTGCATGAATACGTATTTTATTAACGCTGGTATGAACCCTGCACACGTTTCAATCGGAAACGACCACATTTTCTTCACCACGTGCATCAAACTCACTTTTTTTCAAACCGGCATGTGTGGGTGAAGTACGTGATCTGGATACTGGATACTACTGGATACTAAAGATCGAATAATTGCTAACATCGAACAGAAGTTAACGCTTGGCCTGTTTTTGGATCTGAGAAAGGCGTTTGATTCGCTTGACCACTACATCCTAACTGAAAAATTGGAAAGATACGGAGTACGAGGCGTTGCAAATGACTTGATAAAAAGTTATATATGTAATAGAAAACAGTTCGTGCAGCTGGGAACTACTGCATCTGACATGCTTACCTTACATCAAGGTGTCCCACAAGGTTCAAAGTTAGGACCGTTACTATTTATAATTCTATTTCTATCAAGACAGTAAAGCATGATGTTTCAGCTGGCGTAGACGGTGTCAGTCCTGTTCCGGTTAAATATGTGTCACACGAAATAGGGTCAGCGCTTGTGCATGTTATCACCTTGTCTTTTAGCACAGGCATTTTTCCAGACGAGCTTAAGATAGCACCTGTCACACCAATTTATAAAGGGGGAAGTGCAGACCAATTATCGAACTACAGGCCAATTTCAGTTCTCATGGTATTTTCAAAACTTTTCGAAGGTGTTATCTATGCAAGATTATCAAATTTTTTTTACGAAACACAATGTTATTGCGCAATGACAATACGGTTTTCAAAAAAATAAGTCAACTGAGCAAGCTTTACTGGATCAGTACTGAAGATCGAATAATTGCTATAATCGAACAGAAGAAGTTAACGCTTGGCCTGTTTTTGGATCTGAGAAAGGCGTTTGATTTGATTGATCACTATATCCTAACTGAAAAATTGGAAAGATACGGAGTACGAGGCGTTGCAAATGACTTGATAAAAAGTTATATATGCAATAGAAAACAGTTCGTGCAGCTGGGAACTACTGCATCTGACATGCTTACCTTACATCAAGGTGTCCCACAAGGTTCAAAGTTAGGACCGTTACTATTTCTAATTTATATTAATGATATTCCAGATTTATCAGGTTCACAAACATTGGCAATGTATGCAGATGATACAAATGTCTGATATGCCTAATAAAAGAATTGATGGTAGAATATAAGTAAAATCTAACAACTACCTCATTAAACAGGTCAAACAACAAAAGTTTCTGGGAATACATTTCAGTGAAGAATTGTCATGGAATACACACGTAAATTCCCTTTGCGGTGAATTGTCAAAAAACATCGGTGTAATCTATAAAATTGCACACCTGATCCCTCTATGGCTGAAAAAACAACTGTCTAATGCACTTATTTATTCAAAGCTTTGCTACGGGATATTGGTTCGGAGTACAAGCACCAGAACAAATTACACGAAATTGATTACCTTACAAAAAAGAGTTATACGCTTATATGCAAATTACTATGGCCGTTCTTCAGATCTAAGAACCGGTCCACTATTCCAAAAATATAATATGCTGCGTGCGGACAGGATATATTATATGAAAATTCTTCTAGGAATCCAAAAGAGAAATCCAAGCGCTCAAAGTAGTCAATGTAACCTCTCCGGATACTCCTTGCGACACAGCTCACGACGCACACCAAAAGCAGGGACCAACTACGGGAAACAAACATTTCTCTATCAGTCCACAAAAATAATGAACAGTTACGGTGCATCTTTATCCTAAACACTTCTTTACGGACATTTAAAGAAAGAATGAGAGATTGGTTAGATAGGGAAGACATATATTTTAAAATTGAATAAATGCGTGTAATAAGATGAAAAATGTTTCTGCCATGAATTACATATTTTCTCTTTTCAGGATTCACATGATTTCATTTAATATCTATTTTTGGGTTTTGTATTAACAAAAAGAGTGCAGCGGTGGCGTAGAGGTAGAACACCCGCCTCGCGCGCAAGAGGTCCGTGGTTCGAATCCCGGTGCCGGCAATTTTCCACCGGATTAAAAAAAAATTAAATCCGCTTGTTGATAAAATTGCACAAACGGGCCTGGAGTGTGGCCTGATCCCGGTGACCAGAATCGGTAACGCACTCCCTCACCAGAGCAGGATTGGCCACCCTGGTGCAGTACTTGGCCACAACCTCCTATGAACACAACAATCAAAGCGCGGCCCTCAGTCCCCAGCAGCTGCGAAGCAACTGACCACGGCGGCGGTCAGACCTGCGACGCAGCAGAGGGTGCTAAGAATCACTGGCTCCGGACAGGCCGCCATTGGAATATGAACCTGGCAACGTTTAACGCTAGAACGTTATCTAGTGAGGCGAGTCTAGCAGTGCTATTGGAGGAATTAGAGGGCAGTAAATGGGATATAATAGGGCTCAGTGAAGTTAGGAGGCCAAAAGAAGCGTATACAGTGCTAAATAGCGGGCACGTCCTGTGCTACCGGGGCTTAGCGGATAGAAGAGAAATAGGAGTCGGATTCCTGGTTAATAAGAATATAGCTGGTAACATACAGGAATTCTATAGCATTAACGAGAGGGTGGCAGGTCTTGTTGTGAAACTTAATAAGAGGTTCAAAATGAAGATTGTACAGGTCTACGCCCCTACATCTAGTCATGATGACCAGGAAGTCAAAAGCTTCTATGAAGACGTGGAATCGGCGGTAGGTAGAGTGAAAACTAAATACACTATACTAATGGGCGATTTTAATGCCAAGGTAGGCAAGAAGCAGGCTGGAGACAAGGCAGTGGGGGAATATGGCATAGGCACTAGGAATAGCAGGGGAGAGTTATTAGTAGAGTTTGCGGAACAGAATAATATGAGGATAATGAATACCTTCTTCCGCAAGCGGGATAGCCGAAAGTGGACGTGGAGGAGCCCGAACGGCGAGACTAGAAATGAAATAGACTTCATACTCTGCGCTAACCCTGGCATCATACAAGATGTGGACGTGCTCGGCAAAGTGCGCTGCAGTGACCACAGGATGGTAAGAACTCGAATTAGCCTAGACCTGAGGAGGGAACGGAAGAAACTGGTACATAAGAAGCCGATCAATGAGTTAGCGGTAAGAGGGAAAATAGAGGAATTCCAGATCAAGCTACAGAACAGGTATTCAGCTTTAACTCAGGAAGAGGACCTTAGTGTTGAAGCAATGAACGACAATCTTGTGGGCATCATTAAGGAGTGTGCAATGGAAGTCGGTGGGAACTCCGCTAGGCAGGATACCAGCAAACTATCGCAGGAGACGAAAGATCTGATCAAGAAACGCAAATGTATGAAAGCATCTAACCCTACAGCTAGAATAGAACTGGCAGAACTTTCGAAGTTAATCAACAAGCGTAAGACAGCTGACATACGGAAGTATAATATGGATAGAATTGAACATGCTCTCAGGAGCGGAGGAAGCCTAAAAACAGTGAAGAAGAAACTAGGAATTGGCAAGAATCAGATGTATGCGTTAAGAGACAAAGCCGGCAATATCATTACTAATATGGATGAGATAGTTCAAGTGGCTGAGGAGTTCTATAGAGATTTATACAGTACCAGTGGCACCCACGACGATAATGGAAGAGAAAATTGTCTAGAGGAATTCGAAATCCCGAAGGTAACGCCGGAAGAAGTAAAGAAAGCCTTAGGAGATATGCAAAGGGGGAAGGCAGCTGGGGAGGATCAGGTAACAGCAGATTTGTTGAAGGATGGTGGACAGATGGTTCTAGAGAAACTGGCCACCCTGTATACGCAATGCCTCATGACCTCGAGCGTACCGGAATCTTGGAAGAACGCTAACATAATCCTAATCCATAAGAAAGGGGACGCCAAAGACTTGAAAAATTATAGACCGATCAGCTTACTGTCCGTTGCCTACAAAGTAATTACTAAGGTAATTGCAAATAGAATCAGGAACACCTTAGACTTCTGTCAACCAAAGGACCAGGCAGGATTCCGTAAAGGCTACTGAACAGTAGACCATATTCACACTATCAATCAAGTGATAGAGAAATGTGCAGAATATAACCAACCCTTATATATAGCTTTCATTGATTACGAGAAAGCGTTTGATTCAGTCGAAACCTCAGCAGTCATGGAGGCATTACGGAATGAGGGTGTAGATGAGCCATATGTAAAAATACTGGAAGATATCTATAGCGGCTCCACAGCCACCGTAGTCCTCCATAAAGCAAGCAACAAAATCCCAATAAAGAAAGGCGTCAGGCAGGGAGATACGATATCTCCAATGCTATTCATAGCGTGTTTACAGGAGGTATTCGGAGACCTGGATTGAGAAGAATTGGGGATAAAAGTTAATGGAGAATACCTTAGTAACTTGCGATTCGCTGATGATATTGCCTTGCTTAGTAACTCAGGGGGCCAATTGCAATGCATGCTCACTGACCTGGAGAGGCAAAGCAGAAGAGTGGGTTTAAAATTAATATGCAGAAAACTAAAGTAATGCTTAACAGGCTCGGGAGAGAACAGCAATATACAATAGGCAGCGAGGCACTGGAAGTCGTAAGGGAATACATCTACTTAGGGCAGGTAGTGACGGCGGATCCGGATCATGAGACGGAAATAATCAGAAGAATAAGAATGGGCTGGAGTGCGTTTGGCAGGCAGTCCCAAATCATGAACAGCAGGTTGCCGTTATCCCTCAAGAGAAAAGTATATAATAGCTGTGTCTTACCAGTACTCACCTACGGGGCAGAAACCTGGAGGCATACGAAAAGGGTTCTACTCAAATTGAGGACGACACAACGAGCTATGGAAAGAAGAATGATAGGTGTAACGTTAAGGGATAAGAAAAGAGCCGATTGAGTGAGGGAACAAACGCGAGTTAATGACATCTTAGTTGAAATCAAGAAAAAGAAATGGGCATGGGCAGGACATGTAATGAGGAGGGAAGATAACCGATGGTCATTAAGGGTTACGGACTGGATCCCAAGGGAAGGGAAGCGTAGCAGGGGGCGGCAGAAAGTTAGGTGGGCGGATGAGATTAAGAAGTTTGCAGGGACGGCATGGCCACAATTAGTACATGACCGGGGTTGTTGGAGAAGTATGGGAGAGGCCTTTGCCCTGCAGTGGGCGTAACCAGGCTGATGATGATGATGATGATGATTAACAAGAATGTTTGCATACACGTACTGTTCCCAGTGTTTTATTACTTTTGGCACACAATTATGGTGTTTTTATGCGCATGTTGTTGCTCTATATTGCTCCATAAATTAGCTGAGGTTTATTTCGTGTATAATTGTACAATTTCAGCATACCATTAGCATCTCAAATGCGTACTTGCACTTAGCCGTTGCTGTACATTGTACTATACATTTGAAGAATCGAATGACCATGGACTTTCGCAGTAACCAACGCTGTTGTAACGCGCAAAATTGTGCATATGTGTGTGACCTGCTGTCAAACCTGTCGTTCGTGGGGGCTGAGACCTTTGTCAGGCTTTTGCCTTCAGTCTCAGTCTACCCTCGTTTGAGTGAGCGAGAAATAAAATTCAATTCAATTCAACGTTAGTAGGGCAGCACTGAGTCATAAAACTACTCACGTCATTTCCAATTTCCTTGCGAATATATAAGGTGAGCTTCAGCTTATACCGTTGTTTAACATTAAGTAAGTTAAGGTTGTCGAAAAATGGTGTAGTGTTTTCAGTTGGTCCCAGATTTTCTATGCAGCAAACGGCTCTCTCTTGTACAATTATTAACCTATCAAGGTTAATTCTTCATACCCCAGATTAAGAGACAGAAATGGATATGAGAATGAACTAATGAGTGGTATAACTGGAGGTTTAGCCAGTTTGGTACCAGATAGCTAAGTTTATATCAGACAGAAATTGATCTAGACATGCTGGCATGTAGTTTGTTGATTTGCGGGGTCCAACTGAGGTTTTCATGAAAAAGTAAACCCAAGAATTTAAACAACGGGACACGCTCGATGTCATTATGTTTAACTCGAACAGAAATGGTGTAATCTTCGCGCTTATTTCTGCCTTTCAATAAAATATATGTAGTTTTACTAAAGTTTATATGTATCTGGTTACAGTAAAACCAGCATGAAAGCGACATCAACCACTCGTTCGAAGCCTTTTCTAAATCTCCTAAACGGCTGCCAAAGAAAAACAAGCTGGTATCGTCCACATACAAAACTACAGAGCTAGTTGGTGGTAAGGGTATGATATCCTTTATGTCGATAATAAAAAAAAATTGTGGACCAAGTATAGAACCTTGTGGTACACCGAATTCGAATGGCTGCAGCCGAGGTTTATACTCGTGAAGAGACCTTTTACTGAAGCCTGCATGTTAAGTATCTGCGTATTAATTGTTGAGCGGCCGCTCGAATGTCATACTGTGGTAATTTTTCAAACAGTATATCATGCTTAACAGAGTCGAATGCTTTACGGAAGTCTAAAGAAATTCCTAGGGTGAACTCCTTGATATCAATATTCTTCGCTATTTTTTCTTCGATACTAAGTAAAGTTGTTTCCGTGGATGGTTTTTCGCGAAAGCCGAATTGGTCCTTGACAAGCTATCCATGCTCGTCAAGAAACTTGGTTAGTCTTGTTTTTAGTATGTGCTCCAAAACCTTTGAGAATAAGGGTAACACCGAAATCGTCCGATAATTGTTAAGATCATTGATAGGACCATCTTTACACAAGGCCGCAACTCTAGCTGTTTTCATACTAATTGGAAAAATGCCTGTTGATAATGGTCCATTACAATAACGTTGCAAAGGTGCTGACGAAAAGTGAGCAAAGAAAATAATTGGAGTAGATTTAATGTCATCGTTACTGAAGCAGTATCTTTATTTAGCTGCTTAAGAAAACGATTATCTCTCATTCACTGCAAGGAGACGTAAATATGGAATTCCGAATGAAAGAGGGTATATAGTTCTGTGCATCTAGTGAGTGCTTGAAGATGAATATGCGCCTGAAGACAAAATGTGGGAATTGAATTTATTCGATAAAGTCTCTTTACTATATTCAACACCATTAGCAATTAGTGTGCCAGGGATGCTATTCTGTTGTTGACCAATAAGCAATCGTACTGTGTTCCAATTTTTTGGGGGGGTCATCAGAAACAGCAATAAAAATATTACAAGAATATGCACATCGGCTTTCTTGAGATTAGCATTTAACTTGTTTGGAATTTTCTTATATTCACTTAGACGAGAGAAATCTTTCAGATTAATTAATTGACGGTACATGATATCCAGGGCTATTATTTTCTCAAATAACTATTTTGTTAGCCACGGTTTCTCACATTTATGTAATTTTTTGTAGAAGACGAAGGAAAAGCTTCTTGATAGCAACCTTTTACTTTTTATAGAAAGATGTATGAAATGCTTACGTTTTCTTCCTCGTAAATATTCGACCAGTCGACACACTCGAACATCGAGGGAAAAGCAGAGAGACACATTTGATTAAAAGTACAGTTTCTTATCCTACTTTTATCGTACTGCGGCAAAGCAAGTGGAGTGTATTTAGTTTTTTTGGAACAGGAAAGATACAGAATACATGTAACTTGTCACTCAGATCGACTGAAGAATGCCTGAAATAAGATCACTTTCGTCATGACTAATTACACACACATCAAGCAAAGTTTCACTCCATACTGTTATTCTTGTTGGCAAAGGTATAACATTTGTACAAGAAAATGACTCAATTATGTCTAGAAATTGACAAGATTGTTACGTGTCTGTTGGTAAGTCAATGTTAAAATCGGCAACCAGGACAATGGGAGGCATTGCAGAGGACACATATTCAAGAACGCAAGTAATATATTCAAAGAACGCTTTTGCTTCACCAGAAGGAGGGCGACAAATTGTAGCAATGATTGTTCCAGCACTCTTAACAACGATTGATTCATAATGCGCGGTAATCGGGGAAAATTGCGACACGACATTATAGCGAATGTCATCGTTAATATAGAATGAAGTTCCTCCTACTTTACGACCTGATCTATAAATACCATCAAACCTATAGCCCGAAAAGTCTGCATCTTGAACATTCTGAAACCAAGTTTCTGTAAATGCTACAGAGGTAAAATATTCATAAAGGGATTCAAAAATGCCTCTGTTTCACGTTTGTTGTTTCTCAAGCTTCTTTGAGAAGCTTTTTTGAGAATTTGTGTGGAAAACTGACGTGTTATTCCTTCACTGCAAAGGCTATGTACTAGGAATTTAAAAGAAGAAACGTCGTGATACATAATTTTAGTGAAGTCTGCCATCGAAAGCAGCAATCATAACAAGGAAAATGTTAAGTGGTGCAATTTTGTGGCTGCTCAACGAATCTTATCATGATCAGATTCGTAGTTGATGCGCACTGCCCGCTGGCCAGATGCCTTATGCATGAAAAGCTTTCCATCCTTTTGCCATTCGAACTCGTAGTGTATTTCCCGATCCGTTGCTTTCATCATGCACAGAAGTTTCTCATTCTGCGGAGTTAAATTTGCTGTGAAATGTATTGCCAATTGAGCACCTGTAAGCTCATTTTTCTTTGCCATCTATTCATCGCGCATGACACGTGATGTCAAACGAAATATTATTACCGAGGTTTCGCAGGCGTGGCAGGCAGTCTGTGTAACATATTAAAGTCGGTACGGGTCAACTCAGGAGGAGGAAGTTTATTTGCCAGTTCATTCACCATAGCGAGCAGGTCCTCGTTTTCAACAACAGGTAGTCCATGAATTTTTAGATTCTGTCTTCTACTGTATTGTTCGAGGACCGAGACTTGTTTTCTTTAATTCAGACACTTCCTGATTGTTCTTAGAGGATTCTACCATATCGACTCTTTTCCCAAGGCTTATAATTTCTGCAGATATGTTTTTTATTGCTGCAAGTGCCATGTTGTACTGTTCATACAAAGGCCCAATGGAGTGTTCCATTTTGTCGACCGCTTCCTTAATTCAAGAAAGGGCATCCACCGTACTCTGAATTGCAGGTAACTGAATCAATTTTCGATTATTTAAATGAACACCTTCTCCAGTGCTTTTTCATCCCGCAAGTTACCACTTGCACATTGAGTGCTGCGGGCAGCTAAGACAAGACATGTTTAGCATCTCCATGTTCTTTTGACGTGTTAATATTAGTTTTGAAGGCAGTTTCGCTTATGCCCGAGCATGCTCACAAATGGTAAATGTGGTTCAATTAAGAACGCATTGGATTCACACCATTATCTGGGAGCAGCTCATTACAAACCAAACTCTGACATTTCGGTTCACAGCCCAAAAAGTCGTACTAGGGGGAACCCAGGCTTGCGTTGTCCTGAGTGCTAGTGTTCCTACGCGCACGTTGAAATGCGGTTTGAGTCAATACGCGATGCGAACGGACTAGTCTTTATCTGTAGCCTGTGCATGCTCGGACGCGAATAGACCGTCTAGAGCAGTTGAAAGATGTGCTAAGTAACCCTAGTGAATCTTGAACTAAATTATTCTTTTTTCATCTCGGTTGCACTTGCGGTTGTAGGTTGTAAACAGATACGGTTTATAGATGTCTTGTATTCTATGTATTTTCTATGTACTGCGCCCCCTTACTCAATGCCTCACTTTGAGGCCTGTAAGGTTTTTTAAATAAAGGTAATAAAATAAAATAAGTGGGTCTGAAGGCTAGAAAAGCAACTCCAGAGCGAGCAGAAGCACAGGAAGGTGATAGAAGACAAACTATGCAACGTTGAAGAAGCTGAGGGTCGGAACCCCGCAAAACAATGGTGAACATTCAATGCAAGCAGCACAAGCGCGGCCAGCTCTGAAGGGAGAGCAGGTAAGGAGGCCGAAACCAACACGCAGAGAAGCGGTGACGAACACGTCGGTGATTAGGGGGCTGCTACTGACGTGCCGGCCATATTGGAAGATAACAAAGCGAAGGTTGAGGATTAGACAGGGCGCAAAGGCATCGCAGCCAGTGGTACAACTTTCGGCAGCGAGGAGGAGGACAAACGCCAAGTTGTCTTTGTTGGGATTCAAAGAGGTGTAAAATAGAGAGGGTAAGGCGAGGCAAGCCAGCCAAGATTAGCGCGCTTTCGGGAAAATAGATTAGGGAAGTGATACAGAAAGCCAAGCAATACATGTGGGGCATAATGAAGTAGAGGAACCTAGTTGTGATAATCCGCGGATAGATTGACGTTCATTTCTGCGGATCTAGTCTTCTGTTGTCCTTCTTGTGTCTGTTAGCACAAAAACAGTTGCACTGTAAATAACCAACTGGCCTTGACAGATGGACGTCCTCGCTCAGTACAACTGGGAAATCAACGCGGCTTCCGGAATCTACAGTTAGCATTTGCGTGTCTATGATTTCTCTAAACTTCTGTCTGATCTTGAATACTACAGATGAGAACACACGGCATTGTAGCGGGCACAGTGCATCATAATTTAGAGTCTCAGTTGATTGAGAGAGAATTGTGGAAGTTCACCCATACATTTCCATTTCTAATCCGTTTCAGCGAAAGCGAGTGCTAATATTTGTAAACGCAGCTGCATTTTTTATACACCAGTAGCAGCATGCTCTGACTATTGACTTGTGGCGAACATCAATGGCATTCTCGCCGCAGTCCCCCTTTATGTCATGATTTCAGTGGGGCACCTTCGAACTCGCCACAGTGACGTGTGATCGCTCTAGGTGTAGTTTGGCTATGTTTAGCCGGCCGTGAAGGAAGCAGTGCAGAAATATTGCGATACTTCATTGAGTGGTTTGCGCTCCGGTCGCCTCCTGCCACCCGTTTCCATGAGCTGTGCGTATGATTTTGCAGTTCGCCCAAGTTCCCGTTCTGGACGAGATCACGGCCGGAACGAGCGAAGACTGCTTGCACCTAAACGTGTGGACACCGAGCATCTTGCGTTGCTCGACAGGCTGCCAACAAAAGCCCGTGATAGTGTTTTTCTACGGTCGGGATTTCGAGCACGGCTTCAGCGACTACCAATACTACGACGGCACTACGCTTTCCGGCTTCTCTGATGTCGTGGTGGTAGTACCCAGCTACAGGCTAGGCGTGTTCGGGTTCCTCAATGCGAACACGACAGATGCGCCGGGAAACGTGGGCCTGCTCGACCAGCAACTAGCTCTCTCCTGGATTTACAATAACATCGCCTCCTTCAATGGTGATCCCGACAACGTGAGCGCTCTTCCTTTTCCATTTCGTTTATTCATCACAGGAAACAATAAGTGCGAATATCTACACTCAATCAGGATCCGCAGTTATAGAAAAATTGTCTTACCTGTAAGCGCGCTATCTTAATATCGGACGTTGAAGCAGCCATCATTCGTTACAGAGATCGATGCACTAGCGAGATGGCCGCAGTGGGCACTTGTGTAAAAGAAATTTTCTGAAAAGGTGTCTAGATGTGGGGGTGGCATGCACGTCTATGAGCAAGAATTCATGCAATATTTTGAAATCGATGGCCCAAAAAGAAATTCGCCGACGATGACAGTACTCTCTAATGCGAGATTGAGTGCAGCCATATACGTGTGTTCAATTCGCGTGTCAATATTTCGTATTATGATTATATAGGTAGACGGTTTATGTTAGGAAGGGAACGCTCAGAGTAGCATAACTGGTGCGGAGAATCTGTATCCTGTGTCATGCTGTCAACCAAGAAAAGCGAGGCGGGAGTGCCTTGCTAATCGGGAGCTAGCGACAGGCAGCGCGTAAATGACGCGTGGGCGCGATTCACAGCAGCCGCCGCAGACAGACCTCCGCTTGTGGAGCGCTTTGTTTCCATGCAGATGACGCGCACTAGTCAGGTGCCCTATCGTAGCCATCGTCACCACACGACCCGTCTTGCGCAGCACTACGCTTATCTTGTCACGCTTTCGTTCCACCATCGACATAGCGGCCCTTTGTCGCAGGGAAATTGTGCCACTAGTGTCATTGGCGACAACACTAAAGGCAGCGTCACGCCCAGCCTTACTCGTAGCCGCTCGCCATCGCCCATTGCAGCAAGTGATCCCTGCCACAAGCGCTGATGCCGCGGACTGACCTTAGCAGCTGTCGCCGTGAACGAGCGTAGCCCTCCCCACCTAATGCTACCCCGGCCACCCCTCGGAAGCGCAGATGAGATTGCCCACATGATTGTTGATGTTGCGGTCGCCCGCAACTCCGTGCATGCTCCCCTTGGCTTCCCTCCACTCTTCCTCCGCTTTTGGCCTCAAGCCTGTTTGAGATGATGCGATTTTCGACGCACCCGAAGTGCAATTTCCGTCGCTTGCGACGAAAATCGCAGTCGTAGTGCCGGCCACTGATTTTCCGCTGATGCCAACCAGTTGGTCGCACAGTCGAAGCCATCGCTGCGATTTTCCATTGAAATTGCGCCGAGAGATATTTCGCGCACTGGTTTTGGAAATGGCGTCTCGATCAACAAGTGAGATGCGTGGAGCCGTGGGTTGCCGAATTCGGTACGTATGCTAAGGGAGAATAAAAACTTGTACGCCAGGTTCCATTCTCCCATTTCTATGCATTTTCTGACGCACTGCGCATCAAATGAAGTGAATTTTCACGTTTGCTTCGTACTGCTTTGCGAGTTGTCAATCCAATGAGGTGTTCTATCCCCACTACACAATATGGCGCATTGGGGTCGTTGCAATTTTATTTTCTTGAGTAGCGTACAAAAAGGGAACAACATAAATAATTTCAGCCGCAAGGGCAAGCGACAAGATAGCAAAGTACGGTAAGTGTCAACGTTCTGCTGAACGCAGTACCGTTCAGTTGCATTTATCGCATGTTTTGAAGCGTGCATTTCCCGATGAATCTTGAAAGGTTATCGTACTTCCCTTATTAAATTTGACATGGCAAAGCTGCAGGCTATCGTAACGAATCTTCTACCAAGGCATTAACTCTGTGACTTGAAGTAACAGCGTTGTCGATTTGTTTTCGAATATTTCATGCGCGTTAATTTGGATCTCTTCTGTGGACAATCTTTTTTTCCTGCACAGAGACCAATAAACCTTGAATATGTTGCAGAATTTTCATCCTTACTGCATCTGTATTAAGATTTAGTTTAAACGGTAATTTCCTGTATAGTTAGTAAATTGTCTTGCTATAGTGGCACAGCGACAACACACCCTCCTGCGCCGTCATATAAAAGTCGGGCAACAATGTGAAAAGAAGGCGAACAGCCTCTCCTTGCATAGACGAAACAGTAGAAGACGGCACGTTTAGGAAAAGGGAATGAAAAGCGTGCAGCGAAGTCAGTCAATTGCATCCCTTCCTGTGCATCTTTGAATCTTTCAAGCATAAAAGGTTCTCGCACGCCCACAGCTAATCAAGTGTGCAGAAACATCCATGCCCTACATGTTCCTAATAACAGTTTATAATAAGTTGGTGATCACATTTTCTAGAATATAAACCCATATAACAATATCTGCATTATTACTACCTTTATAAGTAATAAAGCACCATGCTGCTTGCAAGAACATACCAAGCTGTGATTTTAAATGAAATTTCTGCATTTCAGCCTGACACAATATGCATTATATTCAATGAAGGACACAAACTGCTTTTTTGCAAGCGCACGTGTATTGCAAGTTTTACATACTGGCAAGAAAAAAAACAAATCTGTAGACAACGAAATCGTTTAATTGATTCGCCTGCCACTGTGGCTATAGCATTCTGCTACTAACTCAACGTGAGGGGTTGAATTGCCAGCCATGGCAGTCGCATTTCGATAAGAGTCATAGATGAAAAGAAAAGCTATTACGGTTAGATTTAGTTCGTCATCATTTATTGAACCCTTACATTTTGCTTGACTATTGCAAAATGGGGACATGCATTTGCAAAATTTAGCAAGCAATACTAACACCACTCGAAAGCGAAGGACACAATTGTAAAACGAGCATCTTTCCTGATGTTTTGAATGTGTAAACATTGATTTCATCCGGAAGAAAACATTCATTTCATCATGTTGCAGGAAGAAAGCAGGCCCACGAGTGTAAAATAACATATATTTACCACTGAGGTTAATGGCGTTCAGGCAACTGCCAGACTTGGTCTTCCTCTCGTCCAATCCAACTTATTCCTTCCCTTCACCGTAACATCACCCTCCCGGCGGAGTAGCTCCGTCCCGGTGCAAGTTATAGAGCCTCACTTAATGGGGGGACATAGGGCTTCAGCCTGGCGACGTGAACAACATCGCTGGTGACGTTGGAAAGCACTGAAGGCTGCGGCGATCTCGTATGTCACGTCGGACAGTTGGCGTAAGATCTGGTACGGTCCAGAATAACGGGAAAGTAGTTTCTCCGACAGGCCGACGCGATGTGAAGGCGTCCAAAGAAGGACAAGGGAACCAGGTGAAAAATGGGAGTCTCGGTGCCGAAGGTCGTAGCGTCGCTTTTGAGAAGCTTGCGAGACTGTGAGGCGATGACGGGCGACATCTCGGGCCTGGGCGGCTAAGGAAATAGCATCGCGAGCGTAACCAGTGCTGGGTGATTGTACTGCGGAAGGTAGCAACGTGTCAAAGGGCAAGGTGGGGTCGCGGCCATACAACAGGTAAAATGGCGAAAATCCGGCAGTATCGTGACGGGACGAGTTGTATGCGAAAGTGATGTACGGTAAAGCGACGTCCCAGTCGCGGTGATCGTCGGAAACGTACATGGCCAGTATTTCAATTAGCGTGCGGTTGAGTCGCTCGGTGAGGCCGTACGTTTGAGGGAGGTACGCGGTAGCAATCTGGTGTTCTGTAGAACAGGAGCGGAGCAGATCATCGACGACCTTCGATAGAAAGTAGCGGCCGCGATCCGTCAGCAACTGGTGAGGGGCGCCGTGGTGCAGGATGACGTCGTATAGTAAGAAGTCGGCGACATCTGTAGCGCAGCTGGTTGGTAGCGCTCGTGCGATGGCATATCTCATGGCATAATCGGTTGCTACAGCAATCCATTTGTTTCCTTTGATGGAAATTGGAAAGGGGCCAAGGAGATCTAGGCCCACACGGAAGAAGGGCTCTGTAGGGATGTCAATTCGTTGCAGCAAACCAGCGGGAGGCATAGCAGGCGTCTTCCGGCGCTAACACAGGTCGCAAGAAGCGACATAACGGCGCACAGAGCGATAAATGCCGGGCCAGAAGAAGCGTCGCCGCAGGCGGTCGTATGTTCGAGTGATACCCAGATGTCCAGCAGTAGGAGCGTCGTGAAGTTGCTGGAGCACGGCTAGTCGAAGGTGCTTGGGAACGACTAGGAGGAGCTCCGGGCCGTCAGGACGAACGCTACGACGGTATAAAGTTCCATCGCGCAAGGTGAACAACCGGAGGGACGGCTCATTGGGCGAGAAGCTTAGGCGTTCCATAAGCGTTCGAAGAACAGGATCTTTGCGCTGCTCGTGGCCAATATGGAGGAAGCCGGAGAGGGATAGAACACTGATGTCCGAGTCTGCATCGGTATCGTCCGGTTGATCCACTGGATTGCGGGACACAGGCAGTCAGCGTCTTTATGGAGGCGCCCTGACTTATACATAATAGAAAACGTATATTCTTGTAGACGCAAGGCCCAACGTGCAAGTCGTCCAGTTGGGTCCTTCAAAGAGAAGAGCCAGCAGAGGGCATGATGATCGGTTACGACGCAGAACCTCCGACCGAAAAGGTACGGCCGAAATTTCGCCACCGCCCATACGAGCGCGAGACATTCTCTCTCAGTAATGGAGTAATTTCGCTCGGGCGTGGAAAGAAGGCGGCTAGCGTAAGCGATGACACGGTCTTGGCCCTGTTGACGCTGAGCGAGGACAGCGCCGATGCCATGACCACTCGCGTCAGTTCGTACTTCAGTGGGCGCAGAAGGGTCAAAGTGTTACAGAATTGGGGAAGTTGTAAGCCGCTCAATCAGAGTGGAGAACGCTTTCTCCTGCAGTGGTCCCCAAGAGAAAGAGACGTCTTTCTTGAGAAGGTCAGTGAGAGGGTGAGCTATGTCGGCAAAATTTTTCACAAAACGCCGGAAATAAGAGCACAAGCCCAGAAAACTACGGACATCGTTTGTTGAACAAGGTACAGGAAAATTTCGCACGGCGTGAACTTTCTGTGGATCAGGTTGGATTCCGGCGGCGTTTACGAGATGGCCGAGCATGTTAATTTCACGGCGACCGAAATGGCACTTGGAGGAGTTTAGCTGAAGGCCAGCCCTGCGAAACACGGAGAGTATGGTTGTGAGACGCCGCAGATGGCTCTCAAAGTTCGGCGAAAACACAATCACATCGTCGAGGTAATAGAGGCATGTAGACCACTTCAAGCCGCGCAAGAGAGAGTCCATCATGCGCTCGAATGTAGCTGGCGCATTGTATAATCCAAAGGGCATGACTTTAAATTGGTACAGACCATCCGGTGTGACGAAGGCGGTTTTCTCGCGGTCCATCTCATCGACACTAATCTGCCAATTGCCGGAGCGGAGGTCAATTGATGAAAAATATTGGGATCCGTGAAGGCAGTCAAGAGCGTCATCAATGCGAGGCAGGGGATAAACATCCTTCTTTGTTATTCTGTTTAGGTGACGGTAGTCAACGCAGAGGCGCCACGAGTTGTCTTCCTTCTTTACAAAGACAACTGGTGATGCCCACGGGCTACTTGAAGGTTCAATGATGTCCTTGTCCATCATCCTGTCTACCTCTTTTTGTATGATGGCCCTTTCTGTTGCGGAGACACGATATGGCCGCCTATGAATAGGGCTGGCGTCACCGGTGTTGATGCGATGCGTGAAAACAGATGTCTGGCCAAGTGGACGGTCGTCCAAATCAAAGATGTCCCGATAAGATCACAGGAGGTGAAGAAGAGCTGCTGTTTGCTCAGAAGGAAGGTCTGGGGCGATCATCTTAGAAACATCGTCCGTAGGCGTCGAGGACGGAGGAGTGGGTGACAAAGGTCCGTTGGTACCGAGGAAGGATTCAGAGGTCAAAGAAGAAACCTCAAATTTTTCCGAAGAAGTGATATGCGCTATGGCGATACCGTGTGGCAGCACATGCGACGAAAATCCAAAATTGAGGATGGGCATACGAGTGCAGTTTTCGCGGATCCGGACTAAGGTGCCCGGCAGGGCAATATTGCGCGACAAAACCACGTCAGTAAGCGGCGACACGACGTACTCGCCATCAGGTACGGGAGGACAGGGCGTCAGGAGGACATTTGTAGCCGCTTGTGGAGACAGCCTTGCAAACTCAGCTGAACATAAGCGGTGTGAAGCGCAAGTTGTTGCGTCGGCAGGAAGCGGCAGATCCAACTGTACAACACCTGCGGAGCAGTCAATTTGGGCAGAGTGTTTGGAAAGGAAGTCGAGGCCGAGAATTAGGTTGTGCGGACAGTGTTCAAGGACGATAAAAAGAACAACGGTATAATGGCCCCCAATGGTCACACGTGCTGTGCACATTCCAAGGACAGGTGAAGTACTCTCATCCGCGACTCGCACAGTGCCCAGTACGGCGGGTGTCAGAACCTTCTTGAGCCTTCGGCGGAGAGCAGCGCTCATAACTGAAAGCTGCGCTCCTGTATCGATGACAGATCTAACAGGAACGCCATCAACTTCAGTGTCCAGTAGGTTTCCACATCTAGGCAGGGTCAACAGAGGATTT
Source organism: Dermacentor variabilis (assembly GCF_050947875.1). Classification (NCBI taxonomy): domain Eukaryota; kingdom Metazoa; phylum Arthropoda; class Arachnida; order Ixodida; family Ixodidae; genus Dermacentor; species Dermacentor variabilis. The sequence goes on along the minus strand of NW_027460291.1, from coordinate 21,008,522 downwards.
GTGGGCCGGGTCGGAGTTGCAGCTTCACCTCCGGGAGCTGCACCGCCTAGTTTCCCGAAGCGAAGCGACCGCTTGCAGAAGGAGACGAAGAGCGGTGAACGAGGGGCGAACGGGACCTACGACCTTGCGGAGACGGGGAGCGGCTGGATCTTGGTGGAACACTGTCGGCGTTGATGTTCCTAGTCGGCGTATAGAGCGAGAAAGTACGGTTGTCTGGTACTTGGCGGTAGTGACTCGGAGACAACCACCGAGGAGGCGACGACCAGTGGTTGCGGCAATGACGGGCGATGTGTCCAATACCGGAACAATTAAAACAGATGGGTTTATCATCCACTGTGCGCCAGTCAGCTGGGTTGCGACGGCGTGGCGGAAAGCTTTGCGTCTGGGAGCGAGCGGCCGGAGAAATCTGGTAGGTGTTTGTATGCCGAACCGAGCACAGAGATGGAATGCCCAAACTTGCTATTTCCTCCCGAACGACCGCTTGTATAAGGGAGATAGCGGGCACGCTTTCCCGACAGTCGGGACGAACTGGAGCCGGAGGCATGGCCTCAAACTCACGGCGAACGATGCGCGTGATATCTTCCGGTCCTGCGGGCTGAACGAACCGCGGCGGGTCTGCGCAAGATGTCGCGGCGGTATTGGGCAGCCGGTCGAAAGTTTGAGCGGCCCTTCGCTTGTTCGAAGCGCTGGCACTGCTTTACAATTGCATTCACAGTGGCACAATCCTTACACATTAGGACGATTGAAAGCATCATCTGCAATACCTTTCAGTATGTGACCAATCTTGTCTGCCTCAGTCATGTTGTTATCAGCCTTGCGACAGAGGGCCAGCACATCCTGTATGTACATGACATAGGATTCTGTGGAGGTCTGAGCGCGGCACGCAAGTTCTTTTTTTGCTGCCAGCTGACGACCGACAGGTCTGCCAAACAGGTCTCGCATTTTTTCTTTGCAGACATCCCAGCTCGTTAGGTCAGCTTCGTGTGTGTCGTACCATGGCTTCGCAGTTCCTCTCAGATAAAATATTACGTTTGCAAGCATCATTGTTGGATCCCACCTGTTGTTGTCGCACACTCGCTCGTACATCGTAAGCCAGTCCTCCACGTCGGCGTTGTCCGTGCCACAAAATGTCCCTGGGTCCCGCGGGTGAGCGAGGATGACCGTTGGCACGGGCTGCTGAGGCATTGTCGCTTGTGTCGGTTGATTTGCCATTGTGGCGGCAGGCAGATGACGTCCGCTGCGAAGTTCCGTGATTGTACCCCGCACCTTCCACCAAAATGTTGCAGGAAGAAAGCAGGCCCACGAGTGTAAAATAACGTATATTTACAACTGAGGTTAATGGCGTTCAGGAAACTGCCAGACTTCGTCTTCCTCTCGTCCAATCTAACTTCTTCCTTCCCTTCAACGTAACAATATGTATTGTTCAACAGCACTGCACAAATAAGTATGATCAGGCACAGTAAGCCCTCTATCAGGTAGCTGGCTCCACAGATGTATAAATGTCAAAAAACATCAATGCTCATACATCATGCACACAGCACAAACGAAACCTCTTCAAGATTTGTTCCTTCTAGCAGATATGAGTGGGCCATAAGCAGCAGAAACTTTGTTAGAGCGCATTGTGTAATATCGCTTATGAAAGAATGAAGAGAGTGAAGAGGCTTTTAATAATGTACCTTATGCTACTCTAATAGGGGGCACGATGAGCAAAAAACATGGTGGTAGAGCACGTAAGTTGAACTTTTGAAAGAAAAAATTGCAGGGCAGAGTTGGTGGTACATTTCGCCCACCCACACCAACAACACAGACATACTACAAAATGTACTACAGTCTAACCGTATGAAGTGATTTCTTTTCATTTTCCTACATATTCTTAGATTGTTATTTCCGCTATGAGAAAAGGAGTAGCCGTCACCATTTTAAGGTGACTACGTCTCTTTCTTTTATTTTGATTTCAATAAAAAACATTTTTTTTTTATTTTGAGGCATCTAAATTAATAAAAATAAGAACCTGAGCCGACACCATTTAAATATAGCAGGCAAATGCCAATATAGAAATAACAGAATTGGGACTGGCGGAAAAAAATTTAGAGAAGAAAGAAAGAAAAAGAAAAAAAAAACCATCACCATCAATATGTATGAATAATCGCGTTGCTACACTGGTACAAACTTGAACACAAAGAACCAATTTTTTTTATGGATGGTTTTAGTATTTACGCAAAGCATGTAGGTCTTTAAATATTATTGTTTTTTTACATATATTACCCTTCTTCATTTAGTTTTTCTTTCTTTCCCTTTCTTTTTTTTTTGTGGCCAGGCTGTGGGTTAGGTGAGTTCCCTCTTTTGTAGGGGGCGGAGGGTTTGAGCTGACGGTGGGAGTGGTGGCAAGTTGAGTGTTGGAGTTTAGTAGGGAAAGTTTCCTTGTGAGAGAGTTCAAGTTGTGGAAGCTTAGCTGCCCTTATTGGTTGCTTTATTGCTGGATTGTTACAATTGGAAAGGTTTCCCTTCCTTTAGGTGTCATGCATTTGCATCTGCAGAGCACCATTTTTTATTTAAAGGTACATCGCAGGCTTTGGTCCGAGCATTGAGTGATAAGGGATTATACAATAAAATACGTGATGAGCATGAAAAAGAGCAAAAAAAGTAACAGTAAGCAGAACAAAGAATGCATCATTATACAGTCTTAGTTCGTAAAATGTGCATATAAGCGGTCACGGAAATTTTCGCGGTTAGTGATTGAAACAATGGCATCTGAAAGATCGTCCCAACATGCGATGGCTTGTGGCAAATCCGAAGAATTTGAAGCTTTAGTTTTACAAATATGCGTTTGATGCTGAGGTGATTATAAAGGCACCTGGATGTACGTAATGGTTTTTCAAATGGCAGTGGGGATGGCGTTACGCTGTTAATATATTTGTGTATTAAGCACAAAAGAGCAACAGAGCAACGAATACTTAACGTCTGGAGTGGAATACCTAGCTTAATTTTTGTTATACTGGAATGGCGGTTATAGTTGCATTAAATGAAGCGAGTATATTGTAGGGTTTCAAGCATTGAAATTAATTACTCTTAATGAGACGACCAGATGGACGAAGCAAATACAAGCTGTGCCTGGACGAAGGTTAAATATGCAAATTTGCGTGTATGAGCTGAGCAATGACGAAAATTTCGACGTAAGTAACCCAGTGTTTGTGACGCTTTAGCACATATGTTGGTGACATTGTCACGTGGGGGTGACGTTGAAGAACACAGTAGCAAATACTGTGAAAGACAAAACTAACTTTTATTGGGCGAACCTGTGCCCACAAAAGCAGGCTACACTTATAGCACAACGATAGCGGCGAACACGGTCGGCGATCGTCGAAAATCTGATCAGCGGGTCAAGTGTGTCGGCTTTTATACAGCAGTCATCGAATGTTGCAGACTAATCGTTGTGACCCGCATGCCTTCCACAAATTTCTACAACATTCGAGTCACGCGATGAAATCAGATAACGGAAGGTTCGGCGGCAACAGACAGCGGATAGAAGCATCGATAACTTTCCAGAAACTTCGGATACATGCAGACGCGTCCCGCGCTGTGCGATAACATTTGTTAGGCGGCGAAACGTGGTCGCCCGTTAAATATAAGCACACGTGTCAATATGCAATCTCCATGAAAGGTCGGATGTAATATGCAAGCCTAAGTACTTATATGACACCGCACGGGGCATTGTTAACGTTGTTTATAGAATACGTGAAGTTAGAAAGTGACTGTTTACGAGTAATGAAAATTGTTTTGCACTTATTCGAGTTCAACGTCATAAGCCAGTCATCGCACCAGGCATAAAAGAGGTTAAGGTCCTTTTGTAGCATCATCTGGTCATCATGACTTTCAAGAGGCGGTATACGATGCAGTAGTCAGCAAATAGTCGCATTCAAGAGGAAATGTTAGGAGGTAGGCTATTAACATAAATAAAAAAGCAAAGGGTCTAGCACACTGCCCTGCGGAACATCGGATATGACATCAGCAAAAGAAGCAAAGTTATTGACGACCGTGAACTACTTGTGAAAAGACAGAAAGTTACGAAGCCAAGATAGCGTTAGTGAGTCTAGTCTATGAGACGATAGCTTCGCGATGAGGCGGCAGTGAGCAACGCGATCAAATGCTTTTGAGTAGTCAAGAAAGATGCAATCAGTTTGAAGGTCATTATCTGTGTTAAAGTGCAAGTCAATGGTGAATTCCAGTAACTGCTGATCAGATGAGAAAGATTTTCGGAACCCATGCTGATTATTAAAAAAGAAGTTATTAAATTCGAGGGGGTTATAAATATTTGATGCAATATGATGCTCAAGCATTTTGCAACATGTGCAAGTGAGCGAGATAGGGCGGTAGTTCTGCGCCGTATTTCTGTTGCCGCCTTTTATACACTGGAATTACTTTTTCAACTTTCCCACCAAGTCAAAGATGGCCTGTGGATAAAAATTCTGTAAAATTGTGATATAATATTTTACTAGATAGAGACGATGTGTTCTTCAATATTTTGGAAATTATGTTATCGGGACCAGCAGAGGAAGATATTTTAAGGTTTGTAATGGGGCATGCGATTTCTTGAGTTGTGATGTCAATGGGCTACGTGTATCCAAATTCATGATCAATGGGCATTTTCTAATGATCTTCAGCAGTAAACACACATGAAAAGGACCCTTTGAATTCATATGCTCTCTCTTGGTCTGACAGCTCGATTTGGTCATCATTTTGGGCGATATGTGACGGATAGCGCTGTCTGGAGCAATGGTTCGCCAAAACGTTCTAGCATCAGAAGCTACTAATGAAGGTAGGTCGCAGGAGTAGTACTTGTCCTTAGTCGAGGTTACTTAAGCGCAGTACTTCTTTAATCACTTTTTATAATCAGCCCATAAATTAAGATTGCGCGATTTCTTAGTACCTTTTGTGTAAGTGTTTTTTTTTCTGTTAAGCAGCGTACGAATATGTACAAAACCAAGGTTTAGATTTATCATTCGTTATTGGGGGGGGGGGGGACTAGAGGAACCTACTCGACAATTAAAGCAGTAAAGGCATTTTTAAAGAGTACCTTGTTATCATCAATGGTACGATTTCGAAGGACGGCAAGGTTTCACTAAAGATCGCGTCCAGGTGAGTATCTATGTTAGCATAGTTAGCCTTATTATAATCGCAAATCTCTTTATCAGTGGCTCACGTAAATTGTAAAATTTAAGGCACCTTAATTTTAACCGAACCAGTTTTTGGTCGCTAAAACCATCTAGACAAGAAATTGGACCGACTGTTTCAGGAGCGTTAGTGAATATCAGGTGTAGAACATTAGTTCCGCGAGTGGGCTCTCGTACAACTTGAAATAAGTTGAAATCTATGGTTAAGTTAATGAATTCAGCTGACTTGTAACAAGGGAATGAATGCTGCAGCCAATCAATGTTCGGAAAGTAAATGTCGCAGAGTCATGTAGATATTCTCAGCAGAATATTGTTTTGTCTCATTGTCAATACTGTAACGTAATTCTTCTACAAATGATTGGTCATAATCAGGAGCACCATAGCAAGAACCAATTATTAATTCGGCAGATAAGGATGAGCACGCAACCCAGACAATTTCAAGTGATGAGTGAATGTCTAGTGTTTATACGATGAACTATTTCGATTGACAGTTACTAAGACACCACCTCCTCTTTTTTCGGTGCGGTCATGCTTATATACTTTGTACACAGGGCAATCACGAAAATTTTGTTGTTGGTTATTTCGGATCGTTTTCGATAAAAGAACACACCAGATCGCGCTTTGGGAGTAGGCTTCGAATGTTAGTGAAAGTAAGGATACCGTCTGTACTGATGAAATTTATTAGTTATTGTCGGCACGTGATTACAAGTACCGTTTTCTAGCTATCTTTGAGATGAAGTGACCTTGTCAATTTCGTGATCATACATGTAAGTATTATTGTCAATACGTAGCTTGTCTATTGAAAGCTTGAATGCTTTGTTTTGCGTTTTGGTAAATTCAACCAACTTCCCCCTAGCAAGCCATGTCCATGGCGAAAACGCTTCTCGAATCGAGAATGCGGACCCCTTAAGTTTGTGCACAGATGCTAGGATGACTTGTTCATCTTTAAAGAAGCTTAGCTTTGCTATTATTGATCTGCGTTTGTCCTCGGCGAACTTACCCAACGTGTGCACACGTTCAAATTATGTGCTGGTTGTTTGCATGCCAAGCTTATCCGAACAAAACTTAATTATTTTAGATTCTGAAGCTGCCCAGTCTTCCTTGTACTCGTCAAGTCCAAAAAAGAGAAGGTTGCACCGACGCATTCTAATCTCTCTGTCGTCGCATCTTGTGACAATGGATTGCAAGTGCTCGCTGATGTTGCGCAATGGACTGCCAACTTTGCTTATTTCAGTCATATTGATTGAAGAAAGAGTGGTTTCAAGGGTTGCAAGTTTGCTGGCCAGGACAGCTACTTTAGCAGATACTGCTCTTTGTTCATCTTTGAAGCATTCGCCGTCCCCAGAGGTTAATGTTTGTTCTTTTATATGCTTAATTTGTCTATCAGTGGCAACCTGCTTCTCCTACATGCCTCGTATTTCTCTAATACCGCCTCCTGCCAAGCGTCTCGTTTTCTAACGGTTTCCAACACAGATACAAGCTTTTTTTCCAAAGTATCAAAGTCGGATCCCGGGTTCGATTTCACGTCACCCGCGAGTAACAAAGGCATATTCGTCAAAGCAGAACGCAATGGTGAAATGACAGACAAGGCTCGCCTAACACCCTCCAGCGGCTCCATTGGGCACGACAACACTACAAGGCTTTATCTATCTTATCTATCTTTACTTCAAAAACAAGAAGCATACTTAAGGCAACTAACCTTCAAAAGTAGCGTGCATGAGCTTTCCATGCTGGTATCAGTGCCGCGCCCAAGGGATACATTCACAGGCGGGCGTTATATACCGGCGCTGGTTGAGAAGTTGATGGCCGCTTCCGAACGTTGTTGCCAGATGAAGCTCCCGGAGGCATCCAAATTCGACCAAACAAGCACCGGGGTGGGTGGAAGCTGTAATTCTTCCGCCAGGCTTTCCCGCCAAGAATCCAGGGCCCAAGATCAGGTGCCCAATACGACAATGGTCTGCAAAAGTAGCGTGCGCGAGTTCTGCATGCTGGTATCGGTGCCGTGTCCCCAGGATTAGAGAAACATGAGCTCCTTTTTGTTTTTCACCCTTTTTCCTTTTTCTTCCGTCTTACTGGGGTTGCTCGGATGAGCTCGCTCGCAATCCTTGATTCACGCTATTTTGGGTTACTTGGAGGGGCTGAATATCCACCTTTATTTGGTCAGGGGGATTAGAAATACCGAGTGGCTAAACAACTGCATGTGAGTGTTCTTTAGCGTCCATAGAGGTTGGCTCATTACTCGCCGTTTTCCCCCTACCCTGTTAGCCTACTTGGGCTATGAAGTGGTGTTGTTCGTTTTTTTCTTTATTATGGGGCCATGCTGTGAGTTTGGCGAGTTCCCTTCTTTGTCGAGTGGCTGACCAACTCCATATGAGTGTTCGTTTCCTTGGAGGGGCTGGGTGCCCACCCTTATTTGGTCCGAAGGGTCATTACTTGCCTTTCCCCACTACTCCGTTAGCCTACTTGGTCTACGGTGTATTTTTTGTTCAATTTTTGTTTTCTCTTCCCCCCTCCTTTTCTCAAAACGAACATTCTTTGTTTAGTCTTTAATTTTGCAGTTTCAGATATTATTTTTTATTAGATGATGTTAATAGAATTTGGTTGATTTCCTCTGCAATTTCATGTATAATTTTCATGTCTTCTTTGTCTTTCACAATTTCTGGTTTGGGTTTGCCTATGCTCTCCTTGTACTTTTTTTGCAGTTTGTCTCTTTCTTCATTAACAATTGGACATGCCGTTAAATAATGTTAGAAAGATCGGGCATCGTGGCCACATTTACATTTTTCATCTTCTGTGAATAAAAATCTATTTAAATAATATGGCAGACGCCCGTGTGCTGACACTGCTTGAGTTTCCCAATACCCTAGTGGAAAGTTGGATGATATGTCTTTTGCGTTTTTAATTCACTGGTAGCAATATCTTCCTTTACCATAGAGATTCCAATCGGTGTTCCTATTGTCACAGTATTTTTCTTTTTATTTTTTAAAGGAATTTTGTACTAATCGGTGTATCCACATATTCCCCATTTTTTGGCTAGTTCACCTGCGATTTTATTACTAATATTCCTTTATGTGCTGCGACGTTCGTAAATGACAAGGTCTTTTATTTAATTTTTCTTTAATTTCGAAAATAAAGTAACTTTTATTATGTGGGTCTTCGAGGCCTTGAGGGCCGAAAGGGCATCTGTTAGAATTCGATATGATTTTTTCTCATACATTTCACTGGTTTTCTTAGTAGCTTCTGCTATGCTTGTTGCTTCTGCCTCGAATTAGTTTGAGTATGTGAGTCATTTTAATATTATTGAGTTAAGTACACTTCCTTTATGGTCTATCATAACAAAGCTCCCCGCACATCTGCCATTCTGTTGTGATCCGTCTGTATTTATATTTATATCTGCTTGTACTGCTAGCCTATTGTATTTATAAGATTTATGGTTAGCCGCGTGAATTGATCATATCAATATCTTCTGATCGTTTTAATATAATAAATTTTGTTCTCTCTTTCAATTGTTAATTGAAGTGGTGGTATTTAGTTATAATATTGGGTCTCAGGTTTGATATTGTTCGATATCGTTTGCATATTTTAATTATTGGTTATCCTTGAATGCTTCGCAATTTCCTTATTACGTGACTTATATTAGAATGCCACGCTGGTGAGCCGTATACTATTGCTCTTTCAATCCCTCTAATGTATATTTCTCTTAGTTGTTTTGGTGACATACCCAGTTATTGCTAGAGAATCTTGATAGCCCGACAGTGATTGTTTGTATCATCTCTTTTATTTTTCTGAGGTGACTGAAAGTTTAGATTGTTATCAGAGGTAACCCCAAGGATTTCACTTTAGTTTATTCTTCGTAAGTTACATTTACCCAATGTGAAAGTCGGGGGTCTATTTTGATGTTATTTTCCTATTAATAATAATTCACATTTTCCTTGAGAAAATCTTAAGTTATTTCTTTCTGTCCAACTATATATTCCTTTCAGCGCTTCATTACCCTTTAACTCGAGTTCACTTCTATTGTACGCTTTTAATATCAGTGTAAGATCACCTGCGAATGCCTGTATTTTAACAGGACGGGGAATTTGAGTGTTTAGTATTTGTGCGACTACTGTGTTCCAGAATATTGGGCTCAATGGCGAGCCTTGTAGTATTCCTTGAGATAGCACAAATGCTAAACTACGAGATGGTAAGTCATATATTATACTTCTGCTAATTAGGTATGTAACTATATCAATTAGCTTCTTTAGGATTTTCAGATTTTGTAGTTCTTTTAAAATTTCTGTTGTCTCTAAGCTCCCGAGAGCGTTTCTTATGTCTAGGGAGAATATGGCTACTTTTGATTTGTCTAGCCTTGGTTTATCAATGGTATTTTTGAGTTTGTGAAGGGCGTCTGTTGCTGATGTGCCATGTGTGAATCCATATTCGTTACTTGGAATGAGTTTACTAAAGTGCAGGTGGTGATATATTCTTTGATAGAGCAATTTTTCATATATTTTGCCGAATATTGAGTTGATGGTTATTGGTATAAACTGGTGTACATCCATTTGTTGTTTATTGTTCTGCTTGGGAATTTAAATGACTTGATTTTCTCCATGCCATTGGAAAGTAGTTTAGTTTAAATGCGGTATTAAATATGACGTGAAATGTTCCTTTGCGTATGCTATAATGTGTTTGAAGGAAAGGTGTTGTGATATTGTCTCGTCTTGGTGCTGTTAGTCTTTGAGATTTCAAATAATATTGCTTATCTCTTCTTCAATAAAAGGTGTATCGTCGTTTTGTATTGTAGCTATTTCCGAGTTACTGATACTTATATTATCTATTTTAAATTTTACATTGGTGCTTTGTTCCTTGTCTTGTTCTTACATTTGGTATACAGGCAATAATATTTCCTTTAGTGTCCTTTCTGTTGATGTTTATATTTGTCCGTCTAGTTGGATTATTGGTTGTAAGGTTATAGACTTTAATTTTGTTTCCTGCCATTTTGTATGCTAAGTTGCAGGGATTCTTATTTCTGCACCTATCTTTGTTTTCAGTGTATGTTGCTGATATGATCTAAATGCCTCGTGATAACATCTTTTGAATATTTCTCGTTGATCTTGGTCTCTTGATTTTTGGTACCTGCGTCGGTGGGCCCTAACTTTCTTCCGCTCTTTTTCTAGTTGTGGACTCCACCATGGTTTCGCCATCTTTTCATCATTTTTTGTTTAACTAATTTAGAAACTTTTTTCCTTGGTCTATCAGTTCTGTTGTATAATTCCTGCATAATTTCTTCTAGTTGGTCTGGTATTTCAATGTTGGATTTTGTTACGCTTGTAAATCAAGAATCCTGTTCTAACTTGCAAAATTTGAATGTACTACAATCTTTGCGAGAGCTATCGTATACAGAGATGAAGAATTATGCAACAAGCTTACGACAATATTGCAGACTTTCTTAGCTAGTCTGGCCTCTGATTTCTTAATAAGTCAGCTTATATCGAAGTTAGAAATAAGATCAGAACCAAGAACTTCTACAGATTGCAGGTTGTGCTTCGCACAGCTAGACAAATATATCCGCAAGTCAACATCCCCAAATACTCAGTTAGTGTAAGACCAAGATGGCAGAGCGAGCACGCGGGCGAAACAATTATGCCATGCGTCGGCACAAATTCTACAGCTCGTGAAAAGAATCCCTAAATTATGGGGGTGGACGAGCGGATCTTATGAAAAATCGCAGATGCTGTACTTGTGTCCGAGGTATTGTACGGTATGAATTACCAGCAGCGCACGAAAAAGACAACTCATCGAATGCAGGCATCGGATGCTCACAGATTTTTCCAACTTTACCATGCTTGAAGACCTCTACGAGAAAGAGCGAAAGAACAAGCACCTCAAAGTTTGCCTCAAAATCTCGGAGCGTGGTTTAAAAATACTATGTCAGCTGGCATATGAGATGCAATGACAACTACCACTCTCTTCAGAAACACAACCTCAGGGGCACATGAACTTGAAACACAGCAGGCCTATACCGTGCAATAAGGGGGTAAACAATTTAAACAATTAAACCATTAGACTATATGCGACTGCCAAAGACACACGAGAGGTTGCTGATCATGAAGGCACAAACAAAATCAGGCACATATAGTTCACTGATGTGGCAATAACAGTGTAACAGTAGTATGACATTTCATGAGATTAATACTATACAACCAGGAAGACTGAACTGAAAGCAAATAAAGCAGCACTTGCAGTGCAAATCGGTAGACTACAATATCCTGCATGCCTGCATGAATTCACCAGAAACTGTCAGGGCCTACACATCACACAAGATTGTCAGGAAAATCGGGAGATTAACATGCAACTTGCGAGCACATCACCAAAGAAATTAAATTACACAATACATGACCATGCAGGTATTGCAGGACACAAGTGGGCTCATGAGCCCAACATCAGAATTGAAAATTGGACGAGTAGGCATGTGTTAATTATTAACTACAGCGCAAAAGATAGACAACGGACAAGATCGAACACACAATGTAGCGTGTTCAATTCGTTCTTGTTGTTTATCTTCTGTTGCGCTGTAATTATAGATATAACGAGGCTGTACAGGAGAAGAACAATTCTCCCACCCAAGGCCCCGATTTTACATCCACATCTATGTGCACACTCACACACACATACATATAAATGTTGCAAGGGTGCACAGCATGAACAAATGTCAAGAGGATGTAACTTGCGACTAAGGTTTTTGTGAAAATGAGGCAATTTGTGCAGCTTAGCAGAAAAAAAAGACAGCAAGAAGGCCAAGTAAAGATTCGTGCTTGATGCAACCAAACAGAAATAAAAACGTCACAAAAAGAAAATACGCATAAAAACAACAAATACAGGAAAAACGAAATCATTACAATCGCCAATCGTGCACGCCAGCATATATTAAAATACTGTTCTTTTTCCAATAAACAGAGTGACAGCTGACACTCTTCCAGTTCCGTGCCACTGAAAAAAGAACTTGTTTCTTCGAATGTAGTCGCATGCGTTGTTGCTTGTCACAATGCTTTTTTTCCTTCACTTGTTTATTTAATTGTGTTTTATCTCTTTCCTGTTTTTATTATGTTTGGTTTCTTCAAGCACTTATTTATATCCGGCTTTCTTGCTGTACTACTTTCTATTAACCTCTTAAATCACTGCATTTTATAGTAAACCATTTAATTAAAAGTTGCGTACACTGTGCATAATCCTTCACACTATGCAGTCTTGCAACATTGCCCAAAAAGATTTTATAAGCTACACAGAAACGTCATAACGGCCATTAGAGTGACTTGTTGCAGCGTAAAAATTAAATAGCCGGGCTGCAAATGGCACAAGAGAACACACAGGACGAACAAGAAACTTGAGGTAATGTAGCAACAGAAATTTTAATGTACATGAGGAGTAACTGCTGGCTGACAAGCAATAAACCGAACATACACAAAAAGGAGAAGCAACAACTGATGTGTGTTTCCTGACAGGAAATGCATATATCTCTAACGGAGGACATGCTGACACAAGATTCTCCCAGCATTTTTAGATCTGCAGCGTCCATAATTTTGGGCCTAACTCGGCCAACAACAATGTGTTGTTGGCCGCAACACGGGACGCATGGTTAACTCTTTGTTTCCTGCGTTTTCAGCGAGCCCACTGAAGAATCCGTGTTGGAGCTGCTCTTTTATACGTTCGGGACTGGTCGATGTGACGCATGCGCCCCTGATATCTTCTTGAAAACCTGACGTCCAACTAATCGCCAGATGGGCGGAGTTGTCGCTTGCTTCACAAGCACGCGCAGCGTAGGTATGATTCTGCGATGTCCAAGAAGTGTGACAATCGGTAGCAAAGCCACCTGGAACAAAAATACGGGACGCATGGTTAACGCTCCGCTTCCTGCGTTTTCGCCGAGCCCACTGTCTCTTGTTCGCACTTCGTGGGCGTTTCCGCGAGGGTGTTTCCGCGAGGGCCTCAACAGTGCGCCACCCGAAAAATGCGAAGCTTTGACCTCCCCTCTCACCCTGAGTACTGTGCATTCGCCCAATGAGGAGCACTGCCGCTAAGGATAGCGGTGATACGTTCCGTAGAAGCTTCCGATGGATGGAAGCAGACACATATGGAGCTTTAATAGAATTTGTATTTACAAGATTTGACATTAAATTACGCATACATACATAAGGTGGATCCGGAACACATAGGACGACCCTATATCGCCAGATTCGATGATGTATAGCACGGTAAGTTTAGTCCAGGGGTGCTCTAACGTAAAGCTATTCCAAACTTTTCTATTCCAATTTTGCGATCAGCCCTCCACGATTCGTCAAAAACTTTTTGGACCACCCCCCACTTCGCCTGTCTCTCATGGGACGTCACGAAAACCGCGATGGCTCCCAATCTGACGTGAGGTGTACACATTAGTTATCTATGATTCGACCGAACAAAAAGAAAAATAATTATTTCTGATTCGACGCCTGTTCGCCATTAACCATCAGTTATTGGTCAAAAGGTTTCGCGCTGCACCCACTCCACCTATCTGTCACTCGACGTCACGAAACCGCGAACACTGATGGCATAAAGTAGCCTGTATGTGTTAAAGATGCATTACTATGCCGAACGAAACTCGATTCTTTCCTACTCAGCCGGAGACTTCCCCGCTCCGAAAGTAATAGAAGAGGCCAGCCGCCGATCGCTCAGGCACTGCACTCTAAAAACTAGGGAGGGTATCGCAGGAGTGAAGCGGCCGATTTACTCTTCAAAGCGTTGTTTTACTCTCTCAAAATGTCGAGTGGAGTTAAATGCATTGTTCACTCCGTCGCAAAGGAGACAATGCAATGTGCTTTTCACTCTGCCCTTCAGAGAGAGAGTAGAATGCCCGTTCTACTCTCGCGGCAATAGAGAAAAAAATCTTGCGTAATCTTCTGCTTCAACTGTAGGAGGCTGGCCCCGAACATGGCGATGTATCACGCACGCACGCTGAGCAAAGAGCACACCGTTTTGATTCTAAGAGAAGAGGCAGCCAGCCACAGTTCAAAGGAACGCGTAGCGAGTGCTCAACTTTTTCACTCGGACTTGCTCCACCGCGCGCTCTGAACATCGCGGAACAGCACAACACCGAAGAAAGGGGATCCGTACAGGGAGCTGCAACGACGGCCATCCAAGGGAGATCGTGTGTCAGCCATCTCGCGTTACCGCGAAAACACGACAGTCGTTAGTCATTCGTTGGATATAACGACAAATCCTCCACGATAAGTGAATCGTAACTTACGTGCACATTCTGCGTATATGACATGCTATCGCGAATGAATGAATGAATAAAACTTTATTTGAAGCGGCTCTTCATCCGTGCCGTCCGCCGCTTCAGTGCCGTGTTATCATGTAGTAGCACCCGGAGCGAGGCGTGTGGCGACGCCCCGGACGTGCCTTATGTGGTGCACAAGGAGCGACGAAAAACGGCTCGGTGGGGTTCAGGTGGTGGGGTCCAGCTCTCCCAACTCTAAGGAATAGATGTACTCAGGGAAGAGGTGGGGAGATAGTATGGCGAGGACTGTGCACGGGGGCAGGTCCAGTACGTGTGGCGAACGTCGGGATAGCCGCCGCACACCGGACATGCCAGGTGGCAGGGGCGTTGTTCAATAATCTGTTGCATGGCGTCATTCGCCAGTGTTACAGTTTGAGCCTGCCAACCTAGAGAGCCGTCATGGCGGGTGAAGGAGGGATAGGGGGCCGGAAGGGTTCATGCGGACGAGCGCAGTTCGCTGAGCCTAGCGCGGCTTTGCTTGCAGTGTTCAGCGCGGTGCATTCTGGCGCAATAAGTATCAGGCCATGGAATAGGAGCGCTCCGTATTTTAGACTCGTGAGCGAGGGAGGGAGCACGCTCGTTTCCCTGTGTCCCCTGATCGCCCCGCACCCACTTCAAGAGGACGTGAAGTGAGGGATGCTGTTGCATCTGTAACGCGAGGGATGCCCCAACATGACAGGGAAGTAGGTTGTTTGCAAAAGAACGAAGGGCTTCCTGGCTGTCTGAGCTAACGGTTTATAGTTGGCGTGGAGTGAGAGGGAATAGTAATGGCTTCCGATACGGCAAGGATCTCGGCTTCAGTTGGAGACGATACTCCGCTATGCCAACGAGTGATGTCACCCTGAGGGCCGATGACTGCCGTCTTATATTCGGTCGGCGAGAAGGCGGCGTCAACATAGTAAGTGTCATGCGCTGGGTCAGTTAGATCGGTCGCCTGCCTGCGTTGCGTTCGGGGCGCATATTCCGGGGCATCGGTCGGACTTCGATTCGAGGGATAGTAATCCATGGTGGAGGGTCGATGTAAAGAGGTGGAAGTGGTGAAGTGTCGTGTCCCAACATTCGCAGGATGACGCGTCCCTAGGACGAGGTGCTCAGACGTAGATGCTGAGGCTCCCGGTGGGCTTGGACCTTCACATCCAAGGTGTTGCGCAGGGTCGCGCGTTCAACGTCGATGCTACGGGCGTACCTGGGAACATCCATTTCAATGCAGTGACATCTTCGCAAAGAAGCTTGGAGTCGTTTGGTCTGGGTGCGTGTAAGTGCGTATGGCAGGCCATAGAGGATTCGGGAGTAGATTGCTGTCTCGGCAATTTTGCAGAGTTCGTGTTCACGCAGGCCTGTAGGGCGCTGGCTTACGCGTGTCATCATGTGTATGACTGGACTGGCCTGATGGAGAATGCGCCGTAGCCACTCCGCACTACGTCCATTCTCTTGCCACAGAAATCCGAGGACGCGGACGGATTTTCTGCGTGGGATAGGTTCGCCGGTCATAGTCAAGGTGATGAGGGCGCCCTCAGCAGCTGCTTTGCGCGTAGAGGAATTCAGTACGACGACGTACTCTAATTTTTCCGTGGAGCATGTGAGGCCTAGCTGGTGTAGGTAGGTGTCGACGATGTCTAAGCCAGTTTGAAGTATGGCTTCCTGTTCGCCTGGGTTTCCGGTGGCATCTTTTCCATCAATTTTACCACGCACTATGTGAGGGATATCGGTCGAATGTTTTAAGTGTGTTGGAAGGTTTGCCAGGTTTGGGAAGGAAAATAACTAATGCTTCCTCGCATGACTGTGGAATGTTCCCCGTCTCCCATGCATGGTTAATGAGGTGTAGAAGGTGCTTCTGGTGGTTTTAGGGTAAGTTGCGGAGCATGGTATATGTTTTCTGATCCGGACCCCGGAGTTTTATTACGTCGGAGCTGCATGAGTACTGACCGCAGCTCCTGGAGTGTAAATACGGAGTCTGTCCCTTCTGGTTTCGTGGTGATTGCGGAAAGGGTGCAGGTCGTGGTGGGTTGAACTCCGAATAAAATGTCTCTCGTAGTTCTTGGATAATTTCTCCAGTGGAGCGCCCGGCGGCATTTGATAACAATGGAGGGCGTAGCGAGGTTGGACTTGGCCCATGAGAGTGCGAAAAGTTTGCCATACTCTAGGTGTGTGAAGCTGGCCATTGAGGTATTCACATCTTTGCCACCACCATTGAGATGCCAGTTGGTCAGCGTATTCCTGGCTCTCCTGAGTTTTGGTGTGTATACGTTGGTGGAGCGTCCTATTATTGTGTGCACGGCGCCACCAGCTCATCAGTCTACGGCGTCGTTCCCAGAGGGCTAAGAGGTGAGTGTCAACCTGGGGTTGATCTCCTGTGGCGGCAATGCGGGAAGCATGTTGGGACACAACCTGCAGCACATTGTTTGTCCATTCTGAGGAGTTAGTGTTCTCATAAGTCTCATCCAGTTCGAGTCGTTTACGCGCCTTGTTCCAGTCAAGGAGACAAATGGTTTTGTGGCGGGGTGTCCAACTTGGCCTTTGTGTACGCAAGGGAAGCCGGATCTCAACAATAGAGTGATCGCTCCCGAGAGTGTCTTGGGTATTCTCCCATTGAATGTTGTAGCGGCTGATTGACAAAGTGAGATCAGGGTTTGTGTCCTCATGTGAGTTCCCCAATCTGGTGGGAGTGGTAATGTCGTTTAGGAGAGAGACTTTGTAGTTTGACATGAAGGTGTCTAACTTGCGGCCGAGCGCTGATGTTTGGTCATATTTATAAGAAGGGTGTCGACAGTTGAAGTCTCCGAGGATTAGGACAGTATGGTGAGGTGTTAAGCGTTGCTGGAAGGGGTCGTAGCTTGATAACGGCGAGATACGTTGGTTTGGCGTCCAATAACAGTGTAGAATATGTAGACTGTGACCATGAACTCGTGCTCACGTGCTTAGTAGTCGGTGTATTCATATGCGTAGTGTCGAGTTGGATTGTAGGCAAGGAGCTCTTGACGTAATTCACCGTCACTGTAGGAGTAAGTGGGTCTGACGTGCCACGTTGTTTGTACCTAATACTAGGGGAAACAAAATGTTCATAGCCAGCGAGGGGGAAGGCACCGTGGGTCTCCTGCAACACAAGAATATGCGGTTCTGTTTTCATGACTAGCATGCTGCAGGAGATGTTGTTTCTTGCGTCTGAAACCACGACAGTTCCATTGCCATATCTTGAGATGGCGGGGTTGGGATCGGAGGTGTTTGCCTAGAGCTAGTGGCCATGTTGTGATTCAGAAGGGTTATGGGGGATGGAGCGTTTGTGTGGGTGCATAGTGTCCTCTATATGTTGGAGGCGGGTGGAAATTTGCGCAAATTCGTTTGACAAGGGGGTTTGAGCGGTTAGAATGGCGCGTTGTATCTGTTCAGTAATCATAGTTGCGATAGTATATTCGATCGCTTGTTGCACGATGCGGCGAATGCGTGCATCTAACTCCTCTGACAGAAGGTCTCAGCTCAATGGGGAGGGCTGCGGAGTGGGGGCAGTTTTTGGGAGAGCTGTAACACTCACCTTTAAAGGCGTAGACTGCGTCTGTAGCTGGTTAGGTAGCGCAGGCCAGTTAGGGTCGTCCGCAGCAGGCGTAGGTTTAGGTAGTTGTTGCCACGAAGGACGGCGCGGATCGTGTTGATCACATTGAGATTTAGCTGTCTGGCTCTGTCTGAAGTCCTCCTTCTGCTTTTGGCCGGGCTTCGCTTTTTGTTTCGGCCGATTTTGACTGGGTTTGCGGGTGTGAATTTGGCTCCGGTTGCGACTGCGGCAACGGCTACGGCTGCAGTCGGTGCCGAGGGCCGAATACTGGTTGCTCGTCGGCACGCCGTAGTCTTCTCGAGTAGGCGGTCGTGAGAGATGGTGAGCTGCTTGGTGATTTGGATTGCTGCGTGTCGGTGGTTTGCGTCGGTGAAGTGCTTCCTCTGCAGCGCGGCGGTGTGGGCAGTTTGCGTTCGTATCCCGATGGTCACCCCTGCAGTTTCAGCAGCGTGTATCGCACTCGTGAGGAGTTGTTGACGTATCAGTTCGAGGGGGGAAATGTTGCCCACAAGATGTACAGCACGAATATGTCGAGGCGGTGGGGCAGACATCAGATATGTGTTTCAGGCTGTAACAGTGCCATCACTGAAGGCATCTCGGCTTGGGTGGGTACAGCCGGTAGACCGCTGAAAACAGGATGGCGCTCTTTGGTATTTAAGGGCCCTCTACCGTCCGTGATTATCAGAGACGCCGTCTTGGCAAATCGCCGAAAAGACAGGATTTTTCGGCCCGGAATAAGGAGCGCTTCCCGTACGGCATCTTCAGAAAAGGAGAGTGGCACGCCGTGCAGGACGGCGCGGGCGCTTTGTGGGTCGTTGGCGCAGTACGCACTCACAGGGTGCGATTTTCCGCAGACATCCACGGACTGTAAGGCGAGTCGTTTGGTGGTGGCCGATGCACGGTACGTGTCGATGACGATGAAGTTTTGGGCGGTTCGAATTTCCACAACTTTGTCCTGCCTCTCGAACTTGGCAAGGTGGGCAGCCCGACGAATTTGTAGGCTCAGTTCTATTGGTGCTACTGAGGAGAGGTTGAAGCCATTGGTCAACTTCAAGACTAGGGTGATGGCCTCATCCTGCCATGGTGCTGAAGGGGTCGCCACTTAAATGCTCCCTGTGAAGCGTCACCAAAATACATGCTCTGTGGATTCAGCGTGGTGGATTGCGCGGGATGTGCTGCAGTCGTAGCTGTCGAGTGTGGCGGATCCATGCCGAGCGCGGCAGCGGCGGCGGCGACGCGCCTGCAGTGCAACGCCGGGTCGGGGGGCCCTGTGCTGGGGACGGCCGAGGCCACCGATGTTTAGGCGAGGCGCAGTGCTGCGGGCCAAAGTTCGTCCAGCGATGACAGGGAGCTCTCATAGTTCGGCGGAGCTTTCGTTGCACACGCCCGCTCGGGGCGAGCACTGAGCGCCGAATCGCTATCGCGAGGAAGTCATCGCGGCGCTCGGCCAGCGATAGACAACGGCCTATGCAAGCACGCTGTGTCTCTCGATTTCAATCGAAAAAGCCAGTCGTCGCGATACCTTCATGTTATTATATCACTTGGCGCTATCTGTAAGAGCTTTGAAAATAGCAAACGCTGCCAGAACCATGGTATGTTCAATAAGACGTGAGGCGAGAGAATCCTTAAAATGGTTTGTTCACCAGCCAATGATACCGAACCTATGCGGAGCGTGCTTAGCTTGCGTTTTGTGTGTTCGAATTTATTCAGTTTGGCAGTCTGCCATGTACGGAACGATGTTTAAATAAGGAGTCACATAACAGAAGGCGTGATTTTGCTGGCGGCATGCCTTCGTTATAAATAAGCCACACGCTTGATTCTGTATTTTAAACGCGCACATGAAGCAGGCAGATTTTCATGTCTTACTTTTTATGTATTTTTTACACCTAATTATAGAATTATGGCTTCCTTTTCCCTTTTAGGTTCCAGAAAGGGGAAGCATTGGGGAAGAGAATCCCATGTTTAAGAAGTCATTATCGTTTACGTGCATGCTCACGAAACCAGCTCATTAGAACCACTCATGCCTCCCGAAGCAAAAGCAAGGAGGAATTAAGGCCTTTAACTGTGTACAGCCTGGTGCAAACCTTACGTCTTAGAAGCCGGAGAGTAACTTGGAATCGAACATTATTTGTAAAATGTCAAATTGTGGTTTCTCCAATCTACTTGCCAAGCAAGTATGCTAGTGGAAGTAGAGATGCGTTCAATGCAAAGAACTGATAGCATATGAGTAGAACACTTGTTCATCAATTGGCGGATGTGTACACATAGTCTTAAGCAACAACCCTTTCGTTTCATGGTGTCTTTAGACAACCCTTCTGGACTTAAGATAGAGTGCACAGTATAGCGATGTATTAATCTGCCTAGATACATATGTACTCGTTTTGAGACAAAGATTCTGGGAAGTGCAATAATTTTTCCTACTTTAGCACACCTTAACCACTTCAGTAGGAAAAAAGCTTTGGTTTCAGGTAGTTGGTTCATAGTACAAGCATATGCATAGTCGCACGCAAAATCCACGTGCGTGGAAGGCATATGTGAAACAGGATGGTGCCTCTCTCAATTTATGTTTTGCTTCTTTGTTTGTCTTTTTCGTGCACTTCCCTCCCTGTACTTAAGCTTATGTCGCCTTTGATGCATCATACTCCTCACATCTGATTTTTAGTTCACATCTGAAGCAATGCTATACTTTAGTTAGATTGCACATTCAACGAGTCACAATATTTGATCAAATAATTATGCAAGCTGCTCCTCTGAAGTATAGCATTCTTACCCTAATGCGAGTGGAAAGCTACCATATATGACACAAAATTTGATGCGCAATATTTTAATGCCAAATCTCCTTGCAGTTTTATACTCATTTGTTACACACTAGATAATATGGTAAATTTATTTTATTTATTTGTAAGAAAGTGTAACGGATGAATCCCAACAACACTAGGAAACCCCTTTCGTGAGGAGGCCAACCGAATAGGGAATATAATACGCCTCTGTACCGGTTTGAGACCGGGCAGGAAATTGCTGCAGAACCAGGACAAGACACACTTAGAAACAATAGGGTGCAGCCCATACATGAATAACTTTATGTGAAATAAAAGCAAAGCATGTAGACCTGCGGCCTCACTTGAGAATGTACAACACATTTCTAAATGCACTGTACTCTCAGTCAGGAACATCCATACGCTGTACAGGACGTTAGCAAATGAGCTGCTGTCTTAGAATGAGGCACAAAAAAAGATGTTTCTTGTATACTTTATCTACATTACGAGCCCCATGCTTAGCAGCTCAGCAGGTAACCTCCACCATGTAAGTGCACATGTGTTGTAGCAGAAATGCGTTTGCTGGGCAGTAATGTGGCGCATATTTCTCTTCGATCATAGTGTCAATACTTTGTCAGTTTGCACACGTTTGTTCTGTTTAACTTTCCATTGTATAGTTTATTTTTGAACAGAAGGAGCCAATTGAAATTAAAGGATATTTCTACACTATAATACTGATGAAGCTTTAGAGAATATACTTATGTTTTATTACAAGATGTGTTATAAAGTTCATGCGCATCATTTCAACCTGATTTTTTGTGTTTGTCAGTATGTTTCTCAAATCATTAAGGCGGAAGCCTTTAATGGCTCATTGTCAAGGTCATCTGCCGTTAGCAGAAACTGTCACAGCTTCCCGGCCTCCTGATTGATGTCCTCTGTGCCGTGACGTCACTCTCGATAGGCACACCTGTGCGCCTCCTGATTGGCTCACGTGCGTGACGGCACTGTCATCAGGCGCTTGAGATGGCCTCCCGATGGGGCGCTGTGTGGCCTGACGTCACTCTCGCGAGGCGCGCGTGGCGACCATCTGCTTGGGTGTGGTGTGGCGGCGGCGGTTGCGGCAGTTTACTTTGCTGTATCGTGTGGGAAGGATGCCTCATTTCGCCAAACCAGTGTGTCCCAACATGCGACGTGCGGCAGCTGCTGAACGCAAACAGTGCTCAAGAGAGGCTGAGCGTATACGTCGCATGCATCAGGGCGGCGAGGCGCGTCTGACACCACAGTGTCCAGGGAAGCGACGGGCCAATGCAAGAGGGGCAATGCGTTTGAAGCGACTCGCTGCATCTCCGGGAACCAAGGCAAATGAAGCTCGGAAGCGCCATGACCACCATCTTGCCGCGGCAAGCCGAGCAAGCACAAGTCAATTGTGTGTACATAGCTCCAAATACTCCACAGGGCAGGACAGTCGACTTCATGCGTCGTGTGATCCCGACGAGTTGAGTGCCTCCGTGGTGTTTCCGACGCAACAAATCGCCATTGGCAATGGTGTCACGCTTCCACCGTTTCACACTTTAGTCTCGACAAAGTGTTTTCCGTTTTTCTTTTATTCAGTTTGTCTTGTGACTGAACAATAAAGATTTTGACCTTTTAAGAGAGAAAATGTTTCATTTCAGTGACTCGGCGACGACAGATTACATCGCAGTCACCAAGCAGAAGTGCAGGAGCTGCTTTTGAAGGAATCAAATATTCCCCCTTGTAAGTGTTGCGAATCCCTTCAAACGTGACCATGGATCTACATCGTGCTTCCACACTATTGGGAAGAGTACCACCACTCTGTTTTGAAGAAGTACAAGCAGTCTGTTTGGGGAAGTAGAAACACTCGGCTTGGAGGAGTAAAAGTACTCGGTTTGGAGGAGTACTATTACCCTGTGGGGAGAGTATTAGCACTCAGCGGCAGAGTAATTACACTCCCTTGCAGTTGAGTAACAAAACTCTTAGGAGGAATTGACCTACAAAGAGGGTCGATCTGCTCTCGAAAAGAGTGAAATATAGGACAAGCAGATACTCCCTCAAAGAGAGTGCCCGGAACTCTCTTTGTTTTTAGAGTGTGCCTACTCGCACCTGGCTGAGAGCATGTGTTTCTTCAAGGATTGTAGCAGCAGAACTTAAAAAACAAAGACAGAGAAGGACGAGGACGCAGCTGCGTCCTCGTCTAGTCGTTCCTTGCGTGTCCGTGTTCCTTAAGTTCTGCTGCTACAATCATCGAAGAATGAACCAGCTGGTCCAGGTAAACACCCTTTTAGCATGGATTTATTTGCGTACAACAAAACTTATTGCGTGGCCGTGTAACGTTATCGAGCCCTTTCTACACGGATACGACATCGCTGTGCCAACTCTTCTTTGCGCAGGATTCGTTTCAGGGGCATTTTTACCGTCGGTTGCACGCCGCCGCGATTTTAGAGAAGCCACCGCAAGCTAAGTAAGCGAAAGTGGACCAATCGAGAACCCCGGCAGCTCCCTCTTCATCTGGTTATCAATTTTCAGTGCGCTGGCTCGTCCCCATCGAGACCCTCTCCACTTGATTGTGCTCCTCGCTTCTCGCGACCCAATTAGATGCGAAAAACCACTCAATTTAGGCAATGTTATTCTTTTTTGACGCAAACAAAAGTGACCTCCTATAAACGAGGAGAGAATTTGATTAGGCTGGTCAAGCAACGCTGCGGGTCACCGCCCGATGCTTGTGACAGCGGTTACGCAAATTTTATGTCAGGGGATTGGAACGAAAACATATTGGAATAGTTTTACGTTATAGGGCTCCAGAACCCTTGGTCGGGGCAACGGGGCGCAGTTTTCTATCCCTCAGTGCCCCGCCCCAAACATTCACAGCCCAATCGCCACCGAATGGGTTGGGTATTGTCCGCCGGTACACCAATCACCAATCCTATATAAAGACTGTCGCATGAGTGGCCCACCGGCTATTCAGGCATTGGCCCTGATCTACGCCCGCTTACGTTTACTTCAGCTTCAAGTGTTTGCTTCTCTCGCCAAAACAACACACAAAATCGCAGCAAGGAAGAAGGTAACGCATAGCAATCGTGCCCCGCGAAAAGCCGCAGATCCCAACACAATCGGCAGAATAAAATACGATGTCACATCGCTGACGCATTTACTAGGTCTCGGGCATCACGCAGTCATCCATGCGTCGCTTGTAATCCAAACCACTCCACCCCTCCCCCCCACAAAAAAAATTGAAGGAACTCGAAAACTCCAACACCTTATGACACAGGTAAAAAATTACTGGGATATGAACCTTTCAAAATGTATCGTCTTGTCTCTTGTTGAATTTTCACGACGGTCCGTAGAAACAAACTGGTGCCCTTCTAACAACAAAATGTAGTACCTAATAAAAAGCACATTCCTCCAATAAGGATCACGGAACAGCCATCACCGACACAGTTTAACGGAGCCCTCAAACGTCGGGACAATAAAAAAAAACGTCTCTTCCCTTCTACGAACCACTCTAACTCTCCATGTCCGTGGACTAAGTACCGCAATGCTAAAAAATTATCCGGCGCCCGCGTCGCTCATCGGCGTCCAGCGTAAGACGTCGTTTTGGCAGAGATTTTCGAACCACGTGTACCCAGGCCTCCAATGTGGCGCGAGAAATCGACAGAACTAAATAGATTTCTCAAGCTAAAATACGTAGAAAAATCGTAAATAAACTACGATTTGCATAAACTTACAGAGATGATAGCTCTTAGATTGTAATATGACTATACGAGAAAACACAATTCTGTTACGCGAAAACTCACAGAAACCTCTTTACACACACAAACCGGTCTGTGAACGCCGCCGCGTCCGCTATATGGCGTGTGCCGGCGCGATGGGTGTCTTGGGGACCACAGAGCGACGAGCCTGGTTCCGTGTGATACCTCCAGCTGGCGCTCGCCTCCGCCGCATCGCGGCCTACGCAAGAGGCCGTGTTCCTGCCAAAAAGCTCGCCTTTGTGCATAGCGTTTGCGGCCAGCGCTTCCCGGTTAACATTACGGTTACATACGCTCCAGTTACCGGAAAGCGTGAGAGGCAGTCAGGGACCTTTCAATGCTGTCGCGTTCCACTATTAAAGGTGAAGCTTAAGCGTCCTCGAAATTTTTATTCTTCCACCGTGCCTGCAATGTTGCGCAAGAACGCGAAACAATTTCGGAGAACCATCAGCCCCTACTTGTGCTCATTTGTATCACTTTCTGATGAAAGCGATCAACCTGTAGAAGATAATGGAGTCACGTGTGTTCTAAACAATGTATTGTGTTGCGTGTTTGCTAGTAAACGGGGCAAAGGCGCCCCCACATTTTGTTATTTATTCATAAAACCATGCCTTTGTTAATATTTGAGCCTATTGGTATCGCAAAACGCATCACGTTTAGCTTGTGCACCTCGTGTTGATAAGGTTAATACAAAAGTACTAAAAACACTAAACCTTTATTAGCATAATTCTATCGCATCTTTCTCAACAGCCTCTTTCATCCGGATAGCTCTGTCCGACTGGAAAGTAGGCAAAATTATATCGCTTCCCAGAAAATGGCCTGGCATCTGCAAGTAAACAATGCCGGCCCATATCGTTAACCTCCATTTGCCCAAAAATAATTGCGCACATAATTTATTCCTTAGAGTTAATTTCTTACTGGATTCAACTTTCTTTATCCTAATCAGCATTATGTTCAGTGTGGCGACCCTTGCAAAACACAGCTGCCTCTTTTCAGACATGGCATTAGCAGGAGCCTATATTCTAAATCCCCAGTCGATGTTCTGTTCTTTTACGTCTAAAAAGCATTTCATAAAATTCCTCACAAACCTCTCGTCTTGAAATATGCCTGCCTGAACTTATTTATTTACTGATCAATTTATTTATTTATTTATTTGTTTATTTATTTATTTATTTATTTATTCAGCCTTACAATCCCAGAGGGCATTGTGTAAGGGGAGTTACAAGATCAAATGAATATCAGAGCAGAGCGGGCACCCACTCGGCATTGCATAACTATAAAACACAACAAAATTCATCGAATTTAAGAAAATAAAAGTCAGACAGTATGAAATAGCAATACATGCAGATGCACGAGAACATATAAGAAGTACATACAAAAAAGAAGGCTAGCGTGGTAACAAAATTACATGAATTATCCAAAAGTACAAGCTCAACACGTGTTCACGGAAAGAAACAGGATTTCTTAATGATGCAATAGAATAAAGAAGATCATTGCAGAGTGATAGCACGCGCGGAAGTGCAGATGAATTGAAAGCTTTTGTACGCACTAATATGCGTGAAAAAAATTGTGATTATGCGAACACTTAGACGTGCGCAGTGGACTGCTAAGTGGCAGGGGTGAAGGTCTATCTGTGTACACGTACTTGTGTAACAAGCACAGAAGCGGGACTAATGGACGATTTTCTAAAAGCGGGAGAACATTTTCTTTTTCATTTCAGACACGCTTGATTGCTGGTTATAGTCGTCGGAGATGAACCTGACAGCTCTGTTTTGTATTGATTCTTGTTTTGTGATCAGATAGTTCTGGTGTGGTTACAATATCGGAGATGCAAATTGAAGTTTTGGGCGTACATAAGTTACGTGAGCTAATTTAGGGCCATGAGCAGGCGATTTATTGAGGTTCCGGCGGAGATAACCAAGTGAGTGGGATGCTTTAGCACAGAAGGAAGTAGTATGGTGGGACCAGGAAAGGTTTGGTGTCAAATGAATGTCGAGTCATTTGGACGACGGATTTTTCGACACAGGCACGTTATTTAAAAAGTGCGACTTCTTGGAATTAGGGAATTTGCGACTGAAAGTCATGATTTTATATTGGGAGGAGTTCAGCGTAATGGAGCCATTCTTCACGCCGCCTCGAGATATTATTAAGGTCCTGCTGAAGAAGGTAATGCGCATCAAATGATTTCATTTCATGGTATATTATGCAGTCATCGCAAACAAACGCACACAGGACACTATATTAGTTGGCATGTCATTAAATTTGTTACGGCGAAACCAAGAGTGGCGCGAATCAGAAGAAAACAATTTAACGTTTGTATGTGGCATCGGTCTCGGCAGCCATCTTGTTTATACATCGCTGTCCGTCTTCTAAATATTGTAAATACATCGTTATATGTGACATCTGCAACATCACAAATTGGTGGCGGTTCGGGGTACCCACGAGAATCAACAACGCAGCTTTACAGTGGTCGTCACCTAGCACTGGACAACATGACGGACGAAGCAGGATCAGACATGCCGCGGCCCACATCAACGCCTGCAACCCCAACGGTTGTGCTGGCTCAGCCGCGGGATCCACGGACGTTCGGCGGCACCGACCACCTCGACATGGAAGAGTTGATCGCCACGTATGATCGTGTAAGTGTCCACAACAAATAGGATCCGACGAATGTTGGCGAACTTGGTCTTCTACCTACAAGGCACGGCGTAGGTGTGGTATATGACAACTACGAGGAAGAGATTAACGACTGGGACACGTGCAAAGAGAAGCTGAGGGACTTGTTCGGCCGTCCTGCCGGGCTGTATAGCATCGCTAAGAAAGGACTAGCGACCCCGACCAGACGTCTGCCTCTGACATCCAGGACGTGCTGGCTCTGTGCCGTAAGGCCAACAGCGATATGGTGGAGTCAGACTAGGTTGGGCATGTACTGAAGGGGATCACTGCCGATTCTTTCAAGTTGCTCATATGAAAAAATTGTGAAACAGTACAGGACATCATAAACGAGTGTCGACGCGACGAGCAGGCCAAGAGTCACCGCATTGCAACGCCGTTCGCACGTCTGCAGAACACAGCTGTGACATCCTCTCGCTATAATAGGCTAGGAGTGCACGGAGCATCATTATCAGATGACTTGACGCGGATAGTGAGGTGAGAACTTGAAGCCATGGCTCTTGCAGCCTTTTTTCCCACCCATGTGAGTCGAACAACTTGCCTACAGCATCATTTGTGCAGGCAATAGACCGCGAAAAACTAGCTAATCTTGGAATTTGTTTTGTAAGTACCGTTGGTGCTTCACAGATGTCTGCACGCTACCGAAATCCAGCCGAGTGGCGAACCGCAGACGATCGGCCAATCTGTTTTGCCTGCCTGCGTATCGGTCGCGTTGCTCGCATTGTAACAATCGATCTGTCCCCTCCCCTCTGCGACCGCCATTAAACCATTATTCACCACTTATCTCTTGCTTTTCGTCAGCGTATCGCCATTCTCTCTCTTTATCACATTTTTTTTACAGCTTGCTAAGCCTCCCACCTTACATCATGCCGTCATCTTCACGGATGTCGCAGAACACCAGCCATCCACTCGAAGTTTCTCGTCCTCGAACACGAACTGTTACTTTTGAAGCTTCATTTTTTCATCGAGCTGGCAAATACTGGAACAACCTACCGTTGAATGTTGCTGCCATCACATGTCACTAAGAATTTCTGGAAACTGTTCAAATTTGTATTTCACCTAACACCTGCCTTTTCTTGTGTTTTCGCCTTAGCCACCCCTAATGTATTAACCTGAATGCGGTCTTTAAGGTAATAAAATGAAATGAAATAAAATAATCGCCCCGAACAGGAGGGAGCATCGTTACCAGCCTCCATTGGCAACGGAACAGCGAAACAATGACGCTCGTTCTCCTTAGAATAGTCCCTCGTCGTCATTCCGACGACACCAGTCCCGTTCGCCACCAGCTCGTCGACCATCATCCCTATTGCCGCAGGCTTGTGGCCCCCCATCCCCGATGCAGCCCCGATGCCCGTCTTAGAAAAACTAAGCGATGCAGCTTCTGCAGGTGACGCTGCATTGATTACTTGACGGGGAAACCCTCTTATCACTTTGCCGGCCAAGCAGAATTTGATGAACGTTTTAGTCGATGGCATCAGTGTTCCAGCACTCATTGACACTGGCGCGCACGTATCCGCGATGAACGCCCCATTGTGCCGACGCCTGAGCAAGGAAAGCTCCAACACCTGCTGGATCACGCACCCTCTGCGTCGCCGAAGGAGGACGCCTGCCGTGCTTGGTATATGCACCGCTCGCAATGGCGGGGCGCCTAAAGACTGTTTTGTTTGCCGTTTTCGAACAATGTCCGTATGACGTCATACTGGGCTTAGACTTTTTATCGTCCCATACAGCCCTCTTTGAATGCGCGTCTAGTGTCATTAAGCTTGAACTGCCCCACGGCTGCATAATCCACCAGACAAACAACGAAGGTTATGCTCTCTCGAAGACATCCGCCTGTCGCCTGAAGCCACTACGTACGCCACTCTACTGTCATTCCCATCTGTTCCTGACGGCGTGTATGTACTATGACCCACCGCTGACGTATTGCTTGAAAGAAATTTGGCCGTTCCCCATATCCTGCTCACTGTTACAGGCAGTCAGATTTCGCTGCCTCTCCCTAATTTTAACTGCTCGACTCAAATTCTTCCCAGAGGCACGTTTTTCGGTGACATCTCGCCAACACTCTAAAAACAGTCTGCACCCTTTGGGGTGTATATTTGTCCCACAAAAATAATCGTCATCTGCCTTGCTTGCGTTTCCTTTCTTGAAAACTCGGCGCTGGCTACTTTCCTGTCGAGAATGCTGCGTCACACTGAAAACGCGCATGCCGTTCGTGACTGGGAACTACCGGGCTCGCAGCGTTAAAGAAAGGAAACGCGGGCAAGACAGATGACGATTATTGTTATGGGACAAATATACACCCCAAAGTGTGCAACTGCTTTTAGAGTGAACGAACGACTGCGTGATATCGCCTCTTGACGCGGAAATTTCGTTGCCGACTACAGGAACCTCTGATCCACCGACTCTCATAGACGAATTTGGCAAGAATTTAGCACCTGACGTTCCGGCAGAAGCTGCTGACCTCCGCCGTCTCATGGAAACTTACGACGGCATTTTTTTTTACCTTGACGGGCGCCTTTTTGCGGAGACATCGGTGGTCACCCGCCGTATCTACACCATAGACGCCAATCCGATATGCCGCCTGCCGTGCCGTGTTTCATATGGTGAACGACAAATGATACAAGTAGAAGTCTATAAGATGCTGACTAAAGGTGTTATCGAGCCATCGCGGAGTCCGTAGGGCCTTCCCTGTTATCCGTGTCAACCAGAAGGACAGCATTTGGCAATTTTTGTGTGGATTACTGACACATCAGCAAACTCACACGCAAGGATCTCTACCCCTTGCCGCGTATTGAAGACGCCTTGGACTGATGACGCCAAATACCATGGGAGCCACGGAGCACGGAGTCAAGCCATCCACATACCTCTGATTAGGCTATAGGCAAATCTCGACAGATGACATGGACCATGAGAAAACTGCTTTCGCCACACCCGACAGTCTCTACCAATTCAACGTTATGCCGTTGGGCCTTTATAATGCCCCAGCAACCTTCGAAAGAATGGACTCCTTACTTCGCGTATATAAATGGTCCACATGTCTTTGTTATCTAGACGATTTCATAGTCCTTTCATCAACTTTCACAAGTCATCTAACGCATCTATCGGCTGTTCTTCTGTTTTCCGACGCCCCGGCCTGAAATTGAATTCATCAACGTGCTACTTTGAGCGACGTCAAGTTACCGTTCTTGGCCATCTAACTCAGTGCCTTTGGCATTACACCCGACTCTGATAAAATTCGCGCTGTCCAGAACTTTTCTGTTCCGTCCTCGACCGCAGACGTAAGAAGCCTTGTTGGGATTTGTTCATATTTCCGTCGTTTTATGAAGAATTTGCCGAAATCGCTCGCCCACACGCCGACTCACTGAAGAAGGACCTTGCTTTCACATGGGGCCTTGCTCAAACCAAAGCCTTCTTCGTCCTCGTACGCTTGCTCACGGCTCCCCCATTCCTAGCTCATTACGATCCATCAGCCATCACCGAACTTCACACAGATACAAGTGTCCATAGAATTGGGGCTGTACTTGTTGAACGGCAGCGTAACGCAGAGCGCGTAATTGCATACACCAGCCGCCTCCTGTCGCCCGCCGAGAGGAATTTTTTCATTACCAAACAGGAATGCCTGGCGTTAGTTTGGGCAGTCACCACATTCCGCCCTACTTCTACGGCCGCATATATTTTGTGGTTACCGATCACCACGCCTTGTGTTTACTCTCCTCAATGAACGAACCCACTGGACGATTTGGTAGACGGGTGCTATGGCTACAAGGGACATTCATTTGTTATTTTATACAAGTCATGTTGTTTGCACAAGCACGCCGACGGCTTCTCGCATCATCCTGTCGACCGCCCTGAATATGATACACATGACACCTACTCTAGCGTTCTCGACATTTCTGATCAGCACGACATCCGCACTGAAGGATGACGTCATGACTGCTTACGTGTTCTCATCGATCGTCTGGATTTTCGGTGCCCACACTGCGCATTTTCGTTCTCCGAGACAACGCTCTCTGCGGTCGCAGCTTACGCCTTCAAGATCGAGAAATTTTAGTCGTTGTACTACGTCATCTCTGGACATCAGTTCTTGAGCAGTTGCATGACGCCGCCGCTGTAGGCCACCTCGGTTTTTCGCGTGCTTACGACCCCGCACGGCGCCGCTCCAGGTAGCCAGGCCTTTACGACTAGGTGCACCGCTACATTTCCGCCTATGCGCTCTGTAAGCGCCGAAAAAAAAAAGAACCTGCTCATCTGCCCGCTACACGCCTGCACCCCATTGATGTGCCCTCGGAACCATTCTTTCGCGTCGGTCTCGATCTGCTCGGCCATTTTCCGACGTCGAAATCTGGCAATAATTGGGTCGTTGTCGCGACTGAATACGCGACCCAGTACGCAATCACGCGAGCTTTGTGCACAAGCTGTGCAACTGAGGTGGCATATTTCCTTTTACTTGACGTCATACAATGTCCGCGCAACCTTGAGCGATCGGAAAGCGCGTTTTCCACCCTTGGCCGGCGGAGAGAGGAGGCTTCGTTCCGGCCGCGAAGCTCTCCACATCTCAGCAAGGTGCCTGGTGGTGGTTTCGTGCTGACGATGCCCTCTTGGTGAGCGCATATTTCCCCCCTCATCTTTTAAGAGATTCAATACATACAAGCATTTGTCTCGCAAACCAGATTTATTTCAAGGGAATTTTCCTCGTCTCAATAATTTCTCTCGTCGTATTCGAGTGCTGATTGCCGTGTTATAGTTTGTTAACGGAGCTTTCCCTCAAGTCTAAATATTTTAAGGCAGTTTGTCGTGTGCGTATCATGGCCACGCACGCTTATATCGCCTTTCCGTTTCTCTACCACGGTTGCGCTTTAAAACCACGGCGCTGCAAGTTTGCTTCAGAGACTTTCCTTTCCTTCCCTCTTCTCCGCCCTTAAACTGGCTCCCTTAACTACTACACGCAGAGACAAAGAAACAGCGCGCACTTTACATTCTATAGATGAGATGAATATTAACAATTATTATTAGGGTTATAATTATATTCGAGTGCTGATTGCCGTGTTATAGTTTGTTAACGAAGCTTCCCCTCAAGTCTAAATATTGTAAGGCAGTTTGTCGTGTGCGTATCATGGACACGCATGCTTATATCGCCTTCCGTTTCCCTACCACGGTTGCGCTTTAAAACCACGGCGCTGCAATATTGCTTTCCTCTCCTTCCTTCTTCTCCGCCCTTAAACTGGCTCTATTAGTCCTATTAGGGTTATTATAATTACACGAAGGTATTTCGCCCTCGCCAGCAGCAGTACTTGAGATAGCTATTCCGGCGGCTAGCTTCCCACGCTATGCGTGCCGCCCTCGCACGTGTTTAAGCTTTTTCCTAGACGCTAGAGCTATACAATGTCCGCGCAACCTTGAGCGATCGGAAAGCGCGTTTTTCACCCTTGGCCGGCGGAGAGGGGAGGCTTCGTTCCGGCCGCGAAGCTCTCCACATCTCAGCAAGGTGCCTGGTGGTGGTCTCGTGCTGACGATGCCCTCTCGGTGAGCGCATATTTCCCCCCTCATCTTTTAAGAGATTCAATACATACAAGCATTTGTCTCGCAAACCAGATTTATTTCAAAAGAATTTTCCTCGTCTCAATAATTTCTCTCGTCGTATTCGAGTGCTGATTGCCGTGTTATAGTTTGTTAACGGAGCTTTCCCTCAAGTCTAAATATTTTAAGGCAGTTTGTCGTGTGCGTATCATGGCTACGCACGCTTATATCGCCTTTCTGTTTCTCTACCATGGTTGCGCTTTAAAACCACGGCGCTGGAAGTTTGCTTCAAAGACTTTCCTTTCCTTCCCTCTTCTCCGCCCTTAAACTGGCTCTCTTAACTACTACACGCAGAGACAAAGAAACAGCGCGCACTTTAGATCCTGTAGATGAGATGAATATTTACAATTATTATTAGGGTTATAATCATATTCGAGTGCTGATTGCCGTGTTATAGTTTGTTAACGAAGCTTCCCCTCAAGTCTAAATATTGTAAGGCAGTTTGTCGTGTGCGTATCATGGACACGCATGCTTATATCGCCTTCCGTTTCCCTACCACGGTTGCGCTTTAAAACCACGGCGCTGGAATATTGCTTTCCTCTCCTTCCTTCTTCTCCGACCTTAAACTGGCTCTATTACTCCTATTAGGGTTATTATAATTACACGAAGGTATTTCGCCCTCGCCAGCAGCAGTACTTGAGATAGCTATTCCGGCGGCTAGCTTCCCACGCTATGCGTGCCGCCCTCGCACCTGTTTAAGCTTCTTCCTAGACGCTAGAGCTATACAATGTCCGCGCAACCTTGAGCGATCGGAAAGCGCGTTTTCCACCCTTGGCTGGCGGAGAGGGGAGGCTTCGTTCCGGCCGTGAAGCTCTCCACATCTCAGCAAGGTGCCTGGTGGTGGTCTCGTGCTGACGATGCCCTCTCGGTGAGCGCATATTTCCCCCCTCATCTTTTAAGAGATTCAATACATACAAGCATTTGTCTCGCAAACCAGATTTATTTCAAGAGAATTTTCCTCGTCTCAATAATTTCTCTCGTCGTATTCGAGTGGTGATTGCCGTGTAATAGTTTGTTAACGGAGCTTTCCCTCAAGTCTAAATATTTTAAGGCAGTTTGTCGTGTGCGTATCATGGCCACGCACGCTTATATCGCCTTTCCGTTTCTCTACCCCGGTTGCGCTTTAAAACCACGGCGCTGGAAGTTTGCTTCAAAGACTTTCCTTTCCTTCCCTCTTCTCCGCCCCTAAACTGGCTCTCTTAACTACTACACGCAGAGACAAAGAAATAGCGCGCACTTTAGATCCTATAGATGAGATTAATATTTACAATTATTATTAGGGTTATAATTATATTCGAGTGCTGATTGCCGTGTTATAGTTTGTTAACGAAGCTTCCCCTCAAGTCTAAATATTGTAAGGCAGTTTGTCGTGTGCGTATCATGGACACGCATGCTTATATCGCCTTCCGTTTCCCTACCACGGTTGCGCTTTAAAACCACAGCGCTGCAATATTGCTTTCCTCTCCTTCCTTCTTCTCCGCCCTTAAACTGGCTCTATTAGTCCTATTAGGGTTATTATAATTACACGAAGGTATTTCGCCCTCGCCAGCAGCAGTACTTGAGATAGCTATTCCAGCGGCTAGCTTCCCACGCTATGCGTGCCGCCCTCGCACCTGTTTAAGCTTTTTCCTAGACACTAGAGCTATACAATGTCCGCGCAACCTTGAGCGATCGGAAAGCGCGTTTTCCACCCTTGGCCGGCGGAGAGGGGAGGCTTCGTTCCGGCCGCGAAGCTCTCCACATCTCAGCAAGGTGCCTGGTGGTGGTCTCGTGCTGACGATGCCCTCTCGGTGAGCGCATATTTCCCCCCTCATCTTTTAAGAGATTCAATACATACAAGCATTTGTCTCGCAAACCAGATTTATTTCAAGGGAATTTTCCTCGTCTCAATAATTTCTCTCGTCGTATTCGAGTGCTGATTGCCGTGTTATAGTTTGTTAACGGAGCTTTCCCTCAAGTCTAAATATTTTAAGGCAGTTTGTCGTGTGCGTATCATGGCCACGCACGCTTATATTGCCTTTCCGTTTCTCTACCACGGTTGCGCTTTAAAACCACGGCACTGCAAGTTTGCTTCAAAGACTTTCCTTTCCTTCCCTCTTCTCCGCCCTTAAACTGGCTCTCTTAACTACTACACGCAGAGACAAAGAAACAGCGCGCACTTTATATCCTATAGATGAGATGAATATTTGCAATTATTATTAGGGTTATAATTATATTCGAGTGCTGATTGCCGTGTTATAGTTTGTTAACGAAGCTTCCCCTCAAGTCTAAATATTGTAAGGCAGTTTGTCGTGTGCGTATCATCGACACGCATGCTTATATCGCTGATCTTGCGGCCATTTTTCCAAGAAATTATGCCTTCCAACCAATCGACCGTCGCGGACAACATCAGTCCCTTTCCACATAAGTATGAGGCTCGAAGCAGGAGCTATGGCGCTTGAAAGTAACCGTTGGCTTGACGAACCAACCGACTGAGCTACCTTTCCGGGCAACATTGAAGGATCACGAGTTCAAATCACATGTTATGTTCCTTTTTCCCCCCCCATTGTTTTCTTTCTTTTTATTGTCTTTTCCTTCATTTTATCACTGTACGGAAACCCTCCTAAAAAAAAATTGTATATCCTCAATTATGTGTGGCCACACATGTGCAGGTCATAAATACCAGGTTCTCTAGACGAGTGCCATCCATGCGGTATAACCGAGCTCAGATTGGTCCACCTTGACTGATCAAATAGGGCACCACTGTAGGTTAAATGAGGCGTACAACTCCTGCGGGACCCGCCGTGGTTGCTCAGTGGTAATGGTGTTAGACTGCTGAGCGCGAGGTCGCGGGATCGGACCCCGGCCATGGCGGCCGCATTTCGATGGGGGCGAAATGCGAAAACACCCGTGTACTTAGAATTAGGTGCACGTTAAAGAACCCCAGGTGGTCGAAATTTTCGGAGTCCTCCACTACGGCGTGCATAATCAGAAAGTGGTTTTGTCACGCAAAACACCATAATTCTATTTTTAATTTAACTCCTGCGGAGACGGTAGAGTATCCGTCTCCAGTGCAAGAGGACCGTGATTCAAATCCCGGTGCCGCGCAATTCTCCACCGGAAAATACAAAAAAAAAACCGTGTGTTGAGAAAATTGCAGAAACAGGCCTGGAGTGCGGCCTGATCCCGGTGACCAGAACCGGTAACGCACTCTCTCACCAGAGCAGGATTGGCCACCCTGGTGCAGTACTTGGCCACAACCTCCTATATGAATACAACAATCAAACCCCGGCCCTCAGTCCCCAGCAGCCGCGAAGCAACTGACCACGGCGGCGGTCAGATCTGTGACGCTGCAGAAGGTGCTAAGAATACCTGGCTCCGGACAGGCCGCCATTAGAATCTGAACCTGGCAACGTTTAACGTTAGAACGCTATCTAGTGAGGCGAGTCTAGCAGTGTTATTGGAGGAATTAGAGGGTAGTAAATGGGATATAATAGGGCTCAGTGAGGTTAGGAGGACAAAAGAAGCATATACAGTGCTAAAAAGCGGGCATGTACTGTGTTACCGGGGCTTAGCGGAGAGACGACAACTAGGAGTCGGATTCCTGATTAACAAGGAAATAGCTGGTAACATACAGGAATTCTATAGCATTAACGAGAGGGTGGCAGGTCTTGTTGTGAAACTTAATAAGAGGTACAAATTGAAGGTGGTACAAGTCTATGCCCCTACATGCAGTCATGATGACCAGGAAGTCGAAAGCTTTTATGAAGACGTGGAATCGGCGATGGGTAAAGTCAAAACAAAATACACTATACTGATGGGCGACTTCAATGCCAGGGTAGGCAAGAAGCAGGCTGGAGATAAGTCAGTGGGGGAATATGGCATAGGCTGTAGGAATAGCAGAGGAGAATTATTAGTAGAGTTTGCAGAACAGAATAATATGCGGATAATGAACACCTTTTTCCGCAAGCGGGTTAGTCGAAAGTGGACGTGGAGGAGCCCGAATGGTGAGACTAGAAATGAAATAGACTTCATACTCTACGCGAACCCTGGCATCATACAAGATGTAGACGTGCTCGGCAAGGTACGCTGCAGTGACCATAGGATGGTAAGAACTCGAATTAGCCTAGACTTGAGGAGGGAACGGAAGAAACTGGTACACAAGAAGCCAATCAATGAGTTAGCGGTAAGAGGGAAACTAGAGGAATTCCGGATCAAGCTACAGAACAGTTATTCGGTTTTAACTCAGGAAGAGGACCTTAGTGTTGAAGCAATGAACGACAATCTCATGGGCATCATTAAGGAGTGCGCAATAGAAGTCGGTGGTAACGCCGTTAGACAGGAAACCAGTAAGCTGTCGCGGGAGACGAAAGATCTGATCAAGAAACGCCAATGTATGAAAGCCTCTAACCCTACAGCTAGAATAGATCTGGCAGAACTTTCGAAGTTAATCAACAAGCGTAAGACAACGGACATCAGGAACTATAATATGGATAGAATTGAACAGGCTCTCAGGAACGGAGGAAGCCTAAAAACAGTGAAGAAGAAACTAGGAATAGGCAAGAATCAGATGTGTGCGTTAAGAGACAAAGCCGGCAATATCGTTACTAATATGGATGAGATAGTTCAAGTGGCTGAGGAGTTCTATAGAGATTTATACAGTACCAGTGGCACCCACGACGATAGTGGAAGAGAGAATAGCCTAGAGGAATTCGAAATCCCACAGGTAACGCCGGAAGAAGTAAAGAAAGCCTTGGGAGCTATGCAAAGGGGGAAGGCAGCTGGGGAGGATCAGGTAACAGCAGATCTGTTGAAGGATGGTGGTCAGATTGTTCTAGAGAAACTGGCCACCCTGTATACGCAATGCCTCATAACCTCGAGCGTACCGGAGTCTTGGAGGAACGCTAACATAATCCTAATCCATAAGAAAGGGGACGCCAAAGACTTGAAAAACTATAGACCGATCAGCTTACTGTCCGTTGCCTACAAAGTATTTACTAAGGTAATCGCAAATAGGATGAGGAACGCCGTAGACTTCTGTCAACCAAAGGACCAGGCAGGATTCCGTAAAGGCTACTCAACAATAGACCATATTCACACTATCAATCAGGTGATAGAGAAATGTGCAGAATATAACCAACCCTTATATATAGCTTTCATTGATTACGAGAAAGCGTTTGATTCAGTCGAAACCTCAGCAGTAATGGAGGCATTACGGAATCAGGGTGTAGATGAGCCATATGTAAAGATACTGGAAGATATCTATAGCAGCTGCACAGCCACCGTAGTCCTCCACAAAGAAAGCAAGAAAATCCCTATAAAGAAAGGCGTCAGACAGGGAGATACGATATCTCCAATGCTATTCACAGCATGTTTACAGGAGGTATTCAGAGGCCTGGAGTGGGAAGAATTGGGGATAAAAGTTGATGGAGAATACCTTAGCAACTTGCGATTCGCTGATGATATTGCCTTGCTTAGTAACTCAGGAGACCAATTGCAATGCATGCTCACTGACCTGGAGAGGCAAAGCAGAGGGGTGGGTCTGAAAATTAATCTGCAGAAAACTAAAGTATTGTTTAACAGTCTCGGAAGAGAACAGCAGTTTACAATAGGTAGCGAAGCACTGGAAGTGGTAAGGGAATACATCTACTTAGGGCAGGTAGTGACCACGGATCCGCATCATGAGACTGAAATAACCAGAAGAATAAGAATGGGCTGGGGTGCGTTTGGCAGGTATTCTCAAATCATGAACAGCAGGTTGCCACTATCCCTCAAAAGGAAAGTGTATAACAGCTGTGTGTTACCAGTACTCACATATGGGGCAGAAACCTGGAGGCTTACGAAAAGGGTTCTGCTGAAATTGAGGACGACGCAACGAGCTATGGAAAGAAGAATGATGGGTGTAACATTAAGGGATAAGAAAAGAGCAGATTGGGTGAGGCAACAAACGCGGGTAAACGACATCTTAGTTGAAATCAAGAAAAAGAAATGGGCATGGACCGGACATGTAATGAGGAGGGAAGATAACCGATGGTCACTAAGGGTTACGGACTGGATTCCAAGGGAAGGGATGCGTAGCAGGGGGCGGCAGAAAGTTAGGTGGGCGGATGACATTAAGACGTTTGCAGGGAAAACATGGCCGCAGTTAGTACATGACCGGGGTAGTTGGAGAAGTATGGGAGAGGCCTTTGCCCTGCAGTGGGCGTAACTAGGCTGATGATGATGATGATGATGATGATGATGATGATGATGATGATGATGATGATGATGATGATCCTTTGCGAAAGGGCACACCGGCAGCTCCTCATTCAACGCGGCCGCACCTTCTTGTCCCTAGTACTTGAAGACGTGCTTTGCTCCCGTTCTGCCGAGCACAAGCGTTCTACGACCTACCACCCACAGAGTAAGGGATTGACGTAGCGGCTCAATCGCACGTTGACAGAAATGCTGTCTATGTATATTTCTGACGACCACAGTGATTGGGACAGCACGTTACCCTTCGTGACCTTCGCCTATGATTCGTCGCGTCACGAGACCGCTGGCTTTTGAGCCTTTTACCTTCTCTTCCGCCGCCACCCTTCTTTTCCCTTTGACACACTGCTTCCTTTTTCGACAAACACGCAGACTGAATATGCTCAAGACAGCTTCGCCCGGGCTCGCACGGCATGCCAGATTGTCAAATGCCGGCTCACTGAGACTCAGGATGCTCGATTTTCTCAGGGATCCGTTGTCCTCCTATGGAGAAAATGTCGCCACGTCGGCTTGTCTGAAAAGCTGGTGCCGCGCTACATGATAGTACGTCAGCTTGGTTATTGAACTACGAGAACGCTCCGCTGGACTCGCGTCTCCCCCTGGACATTGTGCATGTGCCTCGGCTGAAGCGTTACTTCGCCTTATAGTTAGCGCTGAGACCACGCCTCTAGAGGCGGGGGTTATGTTACAGCGGAACCAGGACTTCTGCCAGTCAGAAGAAGACAATTTAACATGTTCAGGTGCAGTTGGTTTCAACAGCCATCTTTTTTATGCATCGTTGTCCCTTTTCTAAATATTGTAAATACATCGTTACGTGGGACTTCTTCAACGTAACATTATAAATAAGGTACAAGAAAGGGCCTAGAACACTGCCTTGTGGAACACCAGAGGTAACAGAAGCAGATGACGAGGAGTAATCATTAACAAAGGTAAAATGCACGCGAAAGAAGGTTACGAAGGCATGATAATTAGACGGCAATGGCCTAAAAGATCAAAGGCCTTCAAAAATCTAGAAAGATGAAATCCGATTGTT
The DNA here is from genome assembly GCF_050947875.1 of Dermacentor variabilis. NCBI lineage: Eukaryota > Metazoa > Arthropoda > Arachnida > Ixodida > Ixodidae > Dermacentor > Dermacentor variabilis. The sequence continues at coordinate 20,968,475 of NW_027460291.1, read as the reverse complement.
CATTTTTTTCCTTATTAAAATTCACATCTCTTTTTAACTCTAGCAGCTGTGTGTCGCTCGAATGACTTCTTCTGAAGCCGTGCTGGTTAGAAAAGAAAAAGATATTAAACTAAAACTGACAGGTGAACATTAGAGGAAACAACGTGATCCACTAATTTGCAACATATGCCTTTGAGCGAGATGGGTATGTAACTGTCAGGAGAACGTCTGCCCCGCTTTTCAAAAATGGATTTATTGTAGCCGTTTTCACTATGCAAGGAGTTGACCTAACTATAATGATTGCTGTAATATTAGACACATCTCTTGATATGGGCGTTCAGTATCATAGCGTTGATGTGGTTACATGCGCGAAAGCCTTGTATGATGCGAGTATGTGCCGCCAGCAGTAGTGGGATACGGGATAAGAGAGGGGAGAAGAAGACGTTCGCCTAGCGATAACGCAACCTCTCCTGGCCCTCAGGACCGTCTGTTGCGTCCCAATAAACCATCTCTACACAGAGAGTAGCCCGTAACGGAGCGGTGGAGGTGCGGAGTACACGACGCCACCGTACTACAGAGTCGCAACCGCTTGAACTTCGCCCGAGCCTCCGTCCAGCCGGTCTCTCACCGACAACAGTCATCATGTCAAAGAACAGAGGACCAGATCCGGAGCCAGTTGCAACCGCGCAAGGGTCAACGCCAGCTGCTGCCGCACACCATTACCATGGAACCACGCTCGTTCACGCGATGAGCCACAGAAGACGTGGACGAGTGGCCTACGCACTACAATCGGGTGAGCCGATATAACCACTGGAACTCGGTTACGAAGCTCGACAACTTCTTCTCATTTTTGAGACAAACCACATTGATGTGGTTCGAGAATCACGAAGAGTGCTTAACAACATGGAAATTCTTTGTTGAGGAAATACGAAAATGTTTTGGCGACTCTGATGCCAAAAAGAAATGTGCGGAGAGAACACTTGCCCAAAGAGCTCAAACTCCGCCAGAGACATGTACTACCTATATAGATGAAGTCGAATTGTGCGAGATCATAAACCCGCGGATGTCTGACGAAGACCGACAAGAACATCTTCTGAAAGGCATAGCAGGAGACGTCTACAATTTTCTGGTAGGTAGAGAAGATCTCACGTCCGTCTATGATGTCTTGTGTCACTGTCGTACATTTGAGACGTTGAACAACCAACCCTTCGTATTGCGCCCAAATTTCGACAACTGGCAAACGTGAAAACTGTCGCCAGCGTCGATAGGAGTCCGTCCACTTACATTGCTTCTAATATTCGGGAAATAGTATGCGAGGAACTACAGCGGCACAATGAACTAGTACACAACACAGTTCAACCGCCGGTTACGTACCTAGTATATCACTCAGCACCCGCAACAACATGCGCTACTTTGCACCGTCTGTGTGTGTCACAGACGTCGATGTGGCTGGAACGACGTGGCCAAATCCGTAGATGTATCCGTCAGAACAGCGATGTGGGCAACGCTTTCACCCCAGCCGTGATGAACAGAGGCGGACGACTCCTGTTCAGCGTATTGAGGTACCGAGATCGAGAGCCACTGCCGGCTGAGCGCTTTGAGCGGCATTTCGTCGAGTGTCCTCTGCCCTTGTGCTACAACTGAGGCATCGAGGGCCACATCGCCAGGTACTGCAACGTGGCCCGACAACGCTGCCAGCCGCCTAGATACTATCGATCAACACTACCTTGCCAGCAACGCGTTGACCGTAGGTACACATATCCACGCGGTATGTGCAACGAGACGCTGGGAACGCTGCGAAACCGTTGACCAGCCTCGGATCGGAGCTTGACACCACCGCCTGCCCCTCGCGTAGGCCGTTCCCCGTCTCCCCGGCGCCGCTACCCGTCGCATTTGACGGAAAAGTAGTCTGCGTGGCCATTGGAGGTGAGGCCGCTGGACAGTCTTCGATTATGACACAAATACCTCCACCAATTTACGTGTTTAAAAGTAAGGTTTCTGTACGTGTACACGGCGTCTCAACGATAGCATTAGTGGACACTGGAGCGACCGTTTCCGTAATGATTTACGTATTCCAAATCCTGCTAGGACGAAAAGTGCTGTTTTCATGGTACCATGCCAATGTGTTTCGTGGAGTGAGTGGATAACTGTTGTACCCTGTTGGTGTGTGCCGTGCAGCAGTTAGCTTGGGTTATGAAACGTTTAACGCGTAGTTCGTAGTTTTGCCTCATGCTATACACGACGTAATACTGGGCCTCGATTTTCTAAAGCTGTGTGGTGCCAATGTCTATTGTCGAACGGGAGAAATTACTGTAGATTCGAGCCTTCCAGCTGTATTTGTGGATCACTCGCCGTGTTACGAAACTGTCCTGTGTGTGTCCGCAGGTACCATCACACCACCGTTGTCTGCCACATGTGTCCGAGTCCCCTGCTCTCCTGCAACCGACAGAGCATATTACGCTACCGTAGAGCCAGTTCACCTTAGTTGTTTTAAGAAGATTATTCTACTGCGCTATTGTACGCTGTCGGTTAACGACTGGCGTACTGCCTTATGGACGATAAATTGATCCAATGAGCCCACAATACTACTGGAAGGTCTGAAACTTGCGACTATTCACGAACATCAAGTATGGGCACTCGCCATCCTTGCAGAAGCCCCTGATGCCAAGGATGAGTCCCATTCGGACCCATGTGCTACGGATACTTCCGTGATGGCTATGATAAACAAATCGCTCAGTACACACCAACGTGTACAAAAAAACACTTCGCTATGTTCTACTTTTCCCACTAAGAGGCCCCGCCATCATTTCCCCCTTCTCGTGTAGAGCATCGCATAGACACGGTATCTCACCAGCCTCTACGGCAAAATCCACACCGGGTGTCACCTTCAGAGGGCCAGGTGATCAATGACCAAGTACGTGACATGCTGAAGAAAAACATTATCCAAGAGTCGAGTAGTCCATGGGTAGCCTCAGTATTTCTAGTCAAAAAGAGAGATGTCACATGACGATTTTGCGTTGATTACTGTCGCCTCAACGCCGTTGCTAAGGAACGCGTATACCCTTTGCCACAGATTGATGAATCTATAGATTGCCTTTCTTCGGCCTTATATATTAGAGTGTAGGCTTAAGGCCCGGATACTGGCAGATTCCGATGCACAAGGCAGACAAGGAAAAAACGGCATTTATTACGCCAGACGGACTTTTCGAATTTAATGTGATACCTTTCGTGCTGTGTTACGCGCCTGCAACTTTTGAGCGCTTCGTGGACAACATTCTGCTTTATTTGAAGTGGCAGGTCTGCGTGGGTTATCTTGATGATGTTGCGATTTTCGGATGCACGCGTAGTGAACACAGCGCTCACCTCAGTCTTCTACTGGGTGCCTAGAGAAAGCACGCTTGGTACTGAACTCCAAGAAATGTCTCTTGGGAGACCGCCAAACACTAGTTCTAGGCCACCTAAGGGACAAAGAGGGCATAAGACCTGATCCAGCGAAAACGGCTGCGGTCGAAGCCTTTCAGCAACCTCGCTCAGTAAAAGAGCTTCATAGCTTCTTGGGCCTTTGCTCATACTTCCATCAGTTTATTCCCGGATTTGCTCCCATCGCGCATTCGTTGACGTGTTTGCTTGAAAAAGGCGTTAACTTTGACTGGACCCCAGTATGTGCACGTGATTTTCGTGAAATGAAATTCCGTTTGACATCCCATCCAGTTCTCAAACACTTCGACCCCTTGGCTCCCCCAGAACCGCACACGGATACTAGTGGTATTGGTGTTGCCGCTGTGTTTATTCAAAACTTTGACACCAAATAACATGTCGTAGGATACGCCCGAGCGCAATTACACCGTCACAGAACAGGAATGTCTCGCGGTGATTTTCGCAGTACAGTGCTTTCGCTCATACCTGTAAGGACGCCCTTTCACCATCGTCACAGAACATCACTCCTTGTGCTGACTCGTTAATCTGCGCGATCCATCGGTTAGGCTTGCACCTTCGACACTACATCTCCAGGAGTATCACCTCACCGTTTCATATAAAAGCGGTCGACGGCACGCCGACGGCGACTGTTTGTCGTGTCTATCGCTTCTTATGACGGACTGTGATGCGGACAACTTTGAGCACTACATTTTATCCTTGGAGCCCCAATTTCCTGATCTCAATATCTCTTAAGTCTGAGCAGCAAAATGGCGACACATTAAAACAACAGCTTGCTGCCAAACAGACATCAAGAGCCAAACGTTTTTGCATACGTAATGCAAAACGCTTCTGTAAACGCTTCTGTTCGCATACGTAATGCATACTCTTCTGTATAAGAACTATTCTACCACAGGCTCACGATATCTTCTGGTGGTCAAGAAAAGTATACGCACTACGATCTTGCGGGCTATGCGTTACGAACTAACTTCGGTCATTTGGGAGCAGCTAGAACGCTTAACTGTCTTCAAGAAAGATTTTACTGGCCTAATATGCGTCAGACGACGCGGCAGTACATGTCTAGCTGCAACGACCCTCAACGTCGGAAACGTCCCACAGGTACTCCTCCAGCTAGACTACACCCTGTGCCACCCCCAAGGACTCCATTCGAGCAAGTTGCCATCGACCTTCTCGGCCCGTTTCCACAGTCCTCTAACGGAAATCGTCAGATCGTAGTGTGCACTGCCCACCTGATACGCTACTGTGAGATGGTTGCAATACCATCCGCTACTGCAGCCAACCTATGCCTTTTCTTGCTACGTTTTATAATTCTCCGACACGGTCCTCCTAAAGTCGTTATTAGAGATCGTTGGCGACAGTTTACTGCAGGTGTGGTTGAAGATATGCTTCGTCTATGTTGTTTAAGTTTTCGACACTCTACGCCATACCATCCACAAAGAAACGGCCGTACGGAACACACGAACAGAACTCTCACGAACTTGTTCTCCATGTACGTCTCGACGGATCAGAAGAACTGGGACAGCGTTCTACCTTTCGTTACTTATGCATTAAACACCACCCAGCACAAAACTACCGGTGACAGCCCCTTCTTTCTCCTTTACGTTTGGCCGCTACGTTATACACGTTATACCCTTGAAATGATCTTCCCATTTATGAACCACAATGAAGCCTGAATATCTGAGACCATCTATCTTGCAGAAGCAGCCCGCCGCCTTTCTTATTTGCTCACTTTTGCTTCACAAGATCGCTCGAAGGTATGTTACGACCTCCGACACCGACACGTCAGATATGATTCAGGTGACTTATTGTCGCTGTGGACGCCATCAGAAAACGTGGGTTTTGCGAAAAACTACTGGCGCACTATGGTTGGATCTTGCGTTGTTTTAGAGCGTATAAGCGAATGGATGCACCGCATAGCGCGTCTCTTTTTAAATAGTCAACGCGCTTAAAAGACTGAAGTGATTCAAGTTGCCTGCTTGAAGCCCTGCACCGCTCGATATTCTGTTTGAGTTGCCCGGTGGGCTTCTTCTGCGCGGGGGCATGTGTTACGAGCATGAAACCCTTGTATGGTTTGGGTATGTGCCGCCAACAGTAGTGGGACACGGTGTAAGAGAGGGGAGAACAAGACGTTCGCCTAGCGATAACGGAACGTCGGCTGGCCCTCAGGACCGTCGGTTGCGCCCCAACGAACGCTCTCTACACAGAGAGTAGCACGTAACAATATTATCAATTACAGACTAAGTAGAAAGGTTGAGGTTGTGGATTATATGTGATATGATTTCGGCAGTTATAGTAATGGGTTCCGTATGCGGCCAGTCAATTTCGGGGACAAATGGTACGCTGGAAAGATCTTCCTTTATGAAGACAGTACGTGAAAAACTTGTTCAACTCAGACAGACAGCAGGCGTGCGTCCCCACGTAAAGAAATGCTGTTGGTATCTTTTTTGCAGGGCAATCGTCTGCCAGAACTTATTGGGCGTAAATTTTACTAATGCAGGGAGATTGTAAGGAAGGTATTTATCATTAGCGCCACATATGCAACCACGGTATGTTTTGAGAAACTCCTTTAATTCGTCTAATCGGACTGATTACATCTGGATAAGGCTTCCTTGTATCAGCGTTTCTTTTTATTTCTCTGCTTTCTGAGGGATTTGCTAAACCATGGATTTGACATATTGTTGCTCGCGCGCACTAACGGGGTGCGCCAGTCGACCAACTCGCATGTATTTTCTCTGAAAAAAGCCCATTTTGCAAGAAACGTTGGAGAAGGAAAGTATGGCAAAAATGAATGACGAAAGTTTCTAGAGCAGCGTTGATTTGAAATTAGTTAGCCGTGTTGCAGTCACGTTTCTGTTTAATTTCGTGACCGGAGCGCCTATGAGTCATTCGGATGGTTAACAGCGTCAACTTGTGATCGCTAAAGTCATGAAAATATGTAATGTCGGCTGCGGTATCAGGAGCGCTGCTGAGTATTAGGTGAAGAATATTCGGGCCACGCATAGCATGGTTAACAATTTGAGACAGGTCTTCAAGTCCACGGTCATATTTAGAAAGTCACGGGATGTGGTGTTAGGGGTAGATAAAGAAGGCCAATCAATGTCTGGAAAGATGAAGTGGCCAAAGAGGTATACGTGGTCGCATGGGTATTGCAAGATAGCAGCTTCAATGCTATGGTGGAGATTTTCAAGAAAACAATGACTGCGGTCCGGTGAACCCTAACATGCACAAAGTGCCTTTGTCAAAGACGAGACAAAGCCCATCCAGGGAATTGTAAGTGGCGAAAGTGTGTCTACTACACCTGACCCAAGGTTTTTTTCTTATGGCTATCAAAACGCCTCCGCCTTTCCTTTCTGAGCGGTCATGACGATATATGCAGTACGTGTAATTGTAAGAAAGAATTTAATTGTTATTTATCTCAGCGTGCAGCCAGGTTTCTGTTAGTATAAGAATATCTGTGTTGTTATCATCAATGAAAGAACATAGCTGGCCACGGTTCAGAACTAAGCTGCGAATATTACCGAAAGGTACTGATAAAGACAGTACTCATGCACTTCTTTCGGCGCATGTATGTGTATGCAGGACCATTTTTCGAGCTAACTAGTTGCAAGTGATGACGGAATCCCTTTCACTGCCGTAAAGATAGGTCCTGCCAATTCATTCGCATCTTGTTAACCGATAACCAGAACTTCTTATCCTCTGCTTTTGTGTAATGTATCAATTTTCTTATTTCTTTATTTTTTAACTCTGTGTTCTCGAATGGATAAAACTTTTTTAACTTATCCCAAACAATTTGGTATTGCTAAAATCATTCATCTCCCCTATTCCAGTTCTTTCAGGTGTACCACAAAGTCATCGGTCCTCTTTTCTTGATTTACATAAATGACTTGCCTTCTTCTATACAATCTAACATCTGCCTATTCGCAGGCACATGCAAGAAACATATCGCACATAAATTAGAAGACACAATTGCAGACGCAATGCAAGATTGCACGCGCTGCTTCACGCATTTATCAAAGCGTACAGAGAATGACATTGAGTTGGAAAGGCTTCGTCACTACGTCGCCGAGCTGAAAGGAGGTACAGGCGCACGAAGTCAATTCTTGACCGCAGAGAAGCTCGGCGCATGCAAAAAAGATAAAACGCGGAATGGATAAGCTAGCAGATTAAAGATGGAAATGATTTTGCGAGTCACTGGACCCCCGCAAGCCATTGTCCTGTGTGTGGCATACCCTACAGGGTCTTTGCTCAAGTCCCCAGCAAGAACGCCCTCTTAACGCCCTTGCTCTCTATCAAAACCGCCGTGAGCGGAGGAATTTTGTGCGAAAGTCGTCGGCGGCACAGTTTTAGTCTCTGACATGACTTTAGGCGACATCCACGGTCCACGAGATACAAGTATGGATACTCCGTTCTCTATACAAGAGTTAGAAGCTGCTATGGCGCTCTGTAGATGTTCGTCTTCACCAGGACCCAATGTCATAACTTATATTGCTTTGCGCCACTTAAGTCAAAAAGCACGAAGAGAGCTCATCAATCTTTTTAATAGTTCATGGCGAGATGATGTCATCCCACAGGAATGGAAACACAGCCTCCTGGTGCCGCTGCTAAAAGCAGGAAAGTCATGGCGCGAACTGGCATCGTATTGGTCTATATCACTTGCCAGCTGCGTCGGGAACCTCATGGAACGGATGATCCTCATGCGTCTCGAATGGTACTTTCAACACCACAATATTTACCCTGACCCTATGGCGGGATTTCGACGAGGCTGTTCATCGATTGACAGTGTCATGAATCTAATATCATCTGTAGAACAGAAAAAAATCTTGGAAGTGATTATCAGTTGCACTCTTTCTTGACGTAAAAGGCGTTTACGACAATGTTTCCCATGAAACCATTCTAGACGCACTATTGACGGTTGAACTAGGAAGGCGAGTATATCGATGGATCAGAAACTACTTGACAAAAAGGTTCTTGTTCGTACGTACGGAAGATGGTCCGACTAACTACAACTACATATGCCGAGACGTTCCCCAAGGCGGTGTTCTAAGCCCTATTCTTTTCAACCTCGCGCTTCTTGGGCTGGCCGAATGCCAACCAGAAACGGTGAGTGTTTCAATCTACGCCGATGACATCTGCATCTGGACATCAGCGGTCACTCGCCTGTAGGTTCGCGCAAGGCTACACAAGGCAGTAACACAGACATCTGACTATCTTCACACACAAGGCCTTACCATCTCAACAGAAAAATGTGCGTTAGTCGCTTTTACGCGAAAAGCGATGTCTCGTTATCCAGTATGCATCAATGGCCATCCTATCTCTTACTAGAGAAATCATCGGTTTTTGGGTGTCATTGTTTATCGGGACCTCTCTTGGAGCCCACAGGTTGCCCACTTGAAGAAGAAGCTCTCATCTATTGTTCACGTCTTCAAGTTCATCGCCGGCAAAACATGAGGATCGTCAGTGGGCTCCATGCTACTGTTATATCAAGCACTTTTTATCGATTTCCTACGCTATAGCTCTCCCGTGCTTGCTAAAACATGCAGAGCGTGCAAGCACAGCCGCTACGTGTTTGCCTAGGCCTTCCGCGGAGCGCCTCAACAGCAGGAACCATTATAATGACTCAAGACCATCCGATCACGACTTACATTAGCGGTGACACACTTAGGGCCCATGTTCGTCATGTTTCGCTTGCCTTTCTCTTTTTCTCTTGCATCAAGCTTTCTTGCCAGCCTGCCTGCCGGAACGACGACCACAGGCGTCCTTATCCAACGAGGTCAACATTCATCGTGCCTCCCTATCATCGGGCTTCACACCCTCAGCACGTTCAACCTCAGCTTTTTGGTGTTTAAAACAACCTCAAGTGCGTTTTACGGTTCGAGGAATAAGAATGGAAGACCGACCTGCCTACCTTGGCCTTGAAGCAAGCAGATCTGAATTGTTTGCACTTTTTCCCCTTTGACCGAGTCCACATATACACGGATGGCTCTTCCACTCAGACAAGCTCCACTGGCGCAGTGGTTATACCATCATGATCACTAAGTATCCGATACAAGATTTCTCACTTGGCAACATCGACCGGTTCGGAGCTTGTTGCCCTCCGAGGTGCTGTTGATTATATTGACAACCAACTCGCTAATCTGTGGACAATATTCTGCGATCCGTAGGCGGCCTTACAGTGTCTTCTGTTATCTCTTCGTCGCGGGTCCTGTGAACAATTCGTGTCGGAGATACGAGAAATGCACCATCATATGATCGCGAAAGGACACGACGTCGTGTTTCAGTGGCTGCCTGCCACCCCCCCCCCCCCCATTGCGGTATCTCCGGTAACGACCTCGCAGACGAAGCTGCTAGGAAAGCACACGAAGGAGCAACTCTTGTTTGTGTACCTTTTTCGCGGACTGATGCAGCCCAACACTTAATCAAGGCAGCGTACCGTAGGGCATTCGAGAAGTGGCACACACTTGAATTCACCAAACGTCGATTCCATTCCCTCGATCCATCTATTCAACTCCGGCTGTTATCAGCGTTTCCGCCTAATGAGGAGACAATGCTGTGCTTCTTACGCTTGGACGTCGTATTCACCAATGCATATACGTTTTTGATTGGCATGACTGATAGCGCCGAGAGCAATGCCTGCGGTGTCGAGGAAACTATAGAACATCTGCTGTGCTACTGCCCATCTTTTGAAAATGAAAGACACGACCTCTGCGCAGCTCTCAATCAGATAGAAAACCGTTCACCTTGAACAAGATCTTGGGACCATGGCCTCGCATCTCGCAGCTACAAAAGGCCACAAAAGCGCAACTGTGGTATTTGAAAGCTACCGGATTTAGTCAGCGTCTGTGATCCGGACTCAGTAAACGAACGATATCCCCTGTGAACTTTCTCTTCTTCTTTTAATTTTCCTGTCCCCTTTTCCCTTTCCCCTAGTGTAGGGTAGCCAAGCGGGATCAGTCCTTGTTAACGTCTCTACCTTTCATTTATCATTTGCTCTATTCTCTCGTAGCACACGTAACAAATTAGGCACATGGATTTCTTGGCTATACACCGCATAACGTAAGACTCGTCGCTTCATCAGTTACTCTTAACTTATCTATGATTAGCCCTAAGCTACAGGTTTCCCTGCTCAAATTAATCCAAGCACCAGTTATTTTAGTCCAAGCGCCAGTCGATTTAATCCACGCGCTACACATTTCATCCCAGTACCAAATAATTTACATGCCACGTATTTTAATGCTAATACCAGTGATTTTATTCCAAAGCAAAGATGCATTTGTGGAGGTGTTCTAAAAAGCTCACCATAACAGAGAAGTGTCAGAACTTTCCGCCAACCGAAAAAGCGAAGACACTTCATGACGAGCGGTGTCATATGACAACAAAAACGCCTTTACCTCGCGATAAATCATCAAAATACTGTAGAGTTATGGGCGTTATATGATTGCCATGAACAGTTCATTCAAAAATTAGCTATTTTATGGCTTTGCTGATAAGCATTGAAACAAGTGGCATCCAGGAACAAAACGTTGATTTCTAAAATTGATGAAAGCACGACGAAAAGAGTACCACGCGATCTCATCACTTTGTTTCCTGCAAGCGCCATTGACATGGATTTCAAATGAGCGAGCTTCGAAGAATCTCTGCGATTATAAGCACGTAGTGCATGTAAGATCACGTGGAAGAGGGTGTCACGGAATCTTAGGTAATATTTCACAGCTTATTCCTGATTCCCAGTTCACGAACAGGCCGCCATTGGAATCTCAACCTGGCAACGTTTAACGCTAGAACGTTATCTAGTGAGGCGAGTCTAGCAGTGCTATTGAAGGAATTAGAGGGCTGTAAATGGGATATAATAGGGCGCAGTAAAGTTAGCAGGACAAAATAAGCATATACAGTGCTGACAAGCGGGCACGTCTTGTGCTACCGGGGCCTAGCGGAGAGACGAGAACTAGGAGTCGGATTCCTGATTAATAAGGATATAGCTGGTGACATACATGAATTTTATAGCATTAACGAGAGGGTGGCAGGTCTTGTTGTGAAACTTAATAAGAAGTACAAACTGAAGGTCGTACAGGTCTACGCCCCTACATCCAGTCATCATGACCAGGAAATCGAAAACTTCTATGAAGACGTGGAATCGGCGATGGGTAAAGTCAAAACAAAATACACTGTACTGATGGGCGACTCCAATGCCAGAGTAGGCAAGAACCAGGCTGGAGATGGGGGAATAAAGCATAGGCTCTAGGAATAGCAGGGGAGAGTTATTAGTAGAGTTTGTAGAACAGAATAATATGCGGATAATGAATACCTCCTTCCGCAGTAGGGAAAGCCGAAAGTGTACGTGGAGGAGTCCGAACGGCGAGACTAGAAATGAAATAGACTTTATGCCCTGCGCTAACCCTGACATCATAGAAGATGTGGACGTGCTCGGCAAGGTGCGCTGCAGTGACTGTAGGAACTCGAATTAGCCAATACTTGAGGAGGAAACGGAAGAAACGGGTACATAAGAAGCCGATCAATGAGTTAGCAGTAAGAGGGAAAATAAAGGAACTCCATATCAAGCTACAGAACAGGTCTTCGGCTTTAACTCAGGAACAGGACCTTAGTGTTGAAGCAATGAACGACAATCTTATGCGCATCATTAAGGAGTGTGCAATAGAAGTCGGAGGTAACTCCGTTAGACAGGATACCAGTAAGCTATCGCAGGAGACGAAAGATCTGATCAAGAAACGCCAATGTATGAAAGCCTAGCCCTACAGCTAGAATATAACTGGCAGAACTTTCCAATATAATCAACAAGCGTAAGACAGCAGACATAAGGAAGTAAAATATGGAAGAATTGAATGTGCTCTCAAGAACGGGGGAAGCCCAAAATCAGTGAACAAGAAACTAGGGATAGGCAAGAATCAGATGTATGCGTTAAGAGACACAGCCGGCAGTATCGTTACTATTATGGATGAGACAGTTCAAGTGGCTGAGTGGTTCTATAGAGATTTATACAGTACCAGTGGCGCCCACGACGATAACGGAAGAGAGAATAGTCTAGATGAATTTGAAGCCCCACAAGTAACGCCGGGAGAAGTAAAGAAAGCCTTGGGAGCTATGCAAAGGGGGAAGGCAGCTGGGGAGCATCAGGTAACAGCAGATTTGTTAAAGCATCGTGGGCAGATCTTTCTAAAAAAACTGGCCACCCTGTATACACAATGCCTCATGACCTTGAGCGTACCGGAATTTTGGAAGAACGCTAACATAATCCTAATCTATAAGAAAGGGGACGCTAAAGACTTGAAAAATTATAGACCGATCACCTTACTGTCCGTTGCCTACAACGTATTTACAAAGGTAATCGCAAATAGAATCAGCAACACCTTCGTCTTCTGTCAACTAAAGGAATAGGCAAGATTCCGTACAGGCTACTCAAAAATAGACCATATGCACACTATCAATCTGGTGGTAGAGAAATGTGCGGAATATAACCAACCCTTATATATAGCTTTCATTGATTACGAGAAAGCATTTGATTCAATGGAAACCTCAGCAGTCATGGAGGCATTAGGGAATCAGGGTATAGACGAGCCGTATTTAAAAATACTGAACTATATCTATAGCGGCTCCAGAGCCACCGTCGTCCTCCATAAAGAAATCAGCAAAATCCCAATAAAGAAAGGCGTCAGGTATGGAGATACGATCTCTCCAATGCTATTCACAGCGTGTTGACAGGAGGTATTTAGAGACCTGGATTGGGACGAATTGGGGATAAGAGTTAATGGAGAATACCTTAGTAACTTGCGATTATCTGATGATATTGCCTTCCTTGCTAACTCAGGGGACCAATTGCAATGCATGCTCACTTACCTGGAGAGGCAAAGCAGAAGGGTCGGTCTAAAATTATTCTGCAGAAAACTAAAGTAATGTTGAACAGTCTCGGAAGAGAACAGCAGTTTACAATCGGTAGCGAGGCACTGGAAGTGGTAAGGCAATAGGGGATAGATTAGAAGGAAACAGAATCTACTTAGGGCAGGTAGAGACGGCGGATCCGGATCATGAGACGGAAATAATCAGAAGAATAAGAATGGGCTGGGGTGCGTTTGGCAGGCATTCACAGATCATGAACAGCAGGTTGCCATTTTCCTACAAGAGAAAAGCGTATAACAGCTGTGTCTTAACAGTACTCACGTACGGGGCAGAAACCTGCAGGCTTACGAAAAGGGTTCTACTTAAATTAAGGACGACGCAACAAACCATGGAAAGAAGAATGATGGGTGTAACGTTAAGGGATAAGAAAAAGCAGAATGGGTGAGGGAACAAAGGCGAGTTAATCACATCTTAGTTGAAGCCAAGAAAAATAAATGGGCATGGGCAGGACTAGTAAGGAGGAGGGAAGATCCCCGATGGTCATTAAGGGTTATGGACCGGATTCCAAGCGAAGGGAAGCGTAGCAGGGGGCGGTAAGAAGTTAGGTGGGCGGATGAGCTTAAGATATTTGCAGGGACAACATGGCCACAATTAGTGCATGACCGGGGTAGTTGCAAAAATATGGGAGAGGCTTTTGCCCTGCAGTGGGCGTAACCAGGCTGCTGCTGCTGCTGATGATGATCCTGATTCCCAACCGTACTGACATGGATATCAAACGACTGGGCTTTGAAGGAGCTCTGTGGTAATGCCCTGGCAGTGTACGTCAACCGACGTTGTAAAGGATGTCGTGTGATCTAGCGTATCCTTCGGACGCCCACATGGGATTTACAAACACACTATCATGGGTGTCAAACGAATGGCAACCGCAAAAGCTATGGGTTGGTACGCACGTAGCTAACATCAAACCACAGAGGAAAGGCTGGGACGTGACGTCGCCTATCTTTCGCTCGCCCATGCCTCGCTCCCCACTATAGTGAGATGGATATCAAACGATCGGGCTTCGAACAAGCTCTGCGATGGTATACGCACGTCGCGCACGTCCAACCAGGAGGAAAAGGGTGTTGCGTGACTTCACGTAACTTTTGCCAGGCCCATGTGTCATTCCCAACCATACTGACATGAATATCAAATAAAAGGGAAACTCAAAGCTATGTGATGGTACCACGTAGCGAACGTCAAATCACACGGGAAAGGGTTTCACGTGACCTCACGTATCTTTAGCTCATCCATGCGCGATTCCCTACCACACTTACATGGATATCAAAGCAACAGGCTTCGAAGTTCCGCAATCGTACGCACGTAAGGTCCGTAAGACCATGTGTTAAAGGGTGTCATGTGACCTCATGCAACGTTCGCCAGGCTCCTGGGTCGTTCTCAACCACACTGACATTGATAATAAAAGAACGGTCTTCGAAGAAGCTCGCAAGACAGTCTTCGAAGAAGCCACGCAAGACACAGCAGATCCGATTTTAAAGGGTGTCATATGACGTAGTGCAACTTTCGAAAGCCCACACGTGATTCAAAAACACACTGACATTGGTATCAAACGGTTGAGAATCACCTTTGCTCTGCCAAAGTACGTACGTAGCGAAGGTCAAATCAGATGGAAAAGGCTGTCCTGTTACCTTAAGTATCTTTCGCCAGGCTCACGGGTTATTCCCAACTTTACTTGCATGGACAATCAAACCAACGACCTTCGAAGAAGCTTTGTAATGGTATGCACATCGCGTTCTCCGGACCATGTGAACGAATTTCACGTAACTTTCGCAAGACCAAGGGAAATTTACAACAATGCCGACATGGATATGAAGCAAACTTGAATCAAAGACTGAGATACTTGCAAATTCTCGCTTCGGTAGTGGATGTTCATACACGAACGATGCTATCGAATAGTAATGCTCTCGTTGTTCGGCAAGCTGTGCTGCTTTGTGCGTAATTAGCGAACAAAATTAGTTTCTATGTCAAAAGAGGTACGTGCCTTTCCGAACCCTGGGTGAGCAGTAACCTGAGTAGGCGTAATATATAATAACGGTAATTTCTGTTGTCTTTTTTTCGTCTTCGCCGTGTGACTTTGGTTTTAACAAGTCGAGCGGCCGCTTTCCTCGGAATTGGCCACTTGATGGAACGAAAGATGCGAAGAGAATAAAAGTGGGCGAGAATAATCCTGGTGCTATTTCTCTACTGCTAATATATTTCCTAATCTGGTCTAATATTTCAGCTCACCATTTCATTTACATGCGCACCTCGTGATAGACTCTAGGCACGGAAATACCAATTGAGAGTGGGTCATATCATAGTGCACAATGCACAACAATAGGGTACAAGCCACAGAACTTTCTCATCTGCATCGCTGCCCTTTCTCGTGGTAGACTTATTTCGAGATTACTCTGGAGCAGATGCGGCTCATTTGGGGAGCTTGCTGAGTTAACTTACCTGCGCACAAGAAGAACAAACAGAGTGCCGTTTCGGCAGCGATCAACCTCGCAAGCAGAACCAAATTTTAGCAAACATGTTTACGCAACATGTCAATATCAAATTATTACCCCTTACTACGTCTGTGTGAGCTTCTTAACAACTCCATTTACTACAAATGAAAACCTGTTTCTTGGGTGCGGGCGATGTTTCCGATTGAAACTAGAGGAAGATCATTTTTCATAAATTCTATAACGACGCATTGCTCCCACGATCGTTGGGAACATTTTCCCCGAAGATCCCGACTCGGTTACAAAGAAAGAGTGAAACTAAAGTTTTCCACTTCAGTCACTGTGCAATATTCACCCACGAAGCAGCACAGCATCCATGAGAGTATTACAATGATTACAGCATCATATTATATATATATATATATATATATATTACAGCATCAATGAGAGTATTACAACAATTCGATAGCGTCGTGAGTGTCGGAACAGCAACTACCGGAGCCAGAATTTGCACGTATTTTAGTCTCCCTCCGCGTGCGCTGGGATAGAAAATACATGGCCACCTTTACGAATTCATTTATATCAGTACCACACCACTTTCGAGTAGCGAGATTCCTCTCGCCGCGATAGCCTCGTATATCGGTTCAGCAGTCAGTCACGTTCAGTGCAGAGTTACGTGAAGTTACGTGATGCGCTTTTCACCTCCGTTTGCATGGTGTAGCGTCGGAGCAGTCACACTGGCTGTTCGATTCCCGTGCGTTTAGTATGCATGGCAGTATGTTTGTGAATCACCCCAAAACTGGAGAGATTCCCGTGAGGTCACGTGACACTCTTTCTCCCGGGGTCTGACGCGTTGTTCGTGAGCACCATCGCAAGATTCTTCGAAACCAGTTCGTAAGTCAGTATGATTGGGAAACACCCATGGGCCTGGGAAAGTTATTCGAGATCACGTGGTAGCCTTTTCCACGTAGTGTGACGTTAGCCACGTGGGTTGCCCTAATAGATTATTCGATTCGTGTTCATTTGATAACCAGTCATGGTTGGGGACTGAGGGCCGGGGTTTCATTGTTGTATTCATATAGGAGGTTGTGGCCAAGTACTGCACCAGGGTGGCCAATCCTGCTCTGGTGAGAGAGTGCATTACCGGTTCTGGTCACCGGGATCAGGCCGCACTCCAGGCCTATTTGTGCAATTTTCTCAACACACGGTTTTTTTTTTATTTTCCGGTGGAGAATTGCGCGGCACCGGGATTTGAATCACAGTCCTCTTGCACTGGAGACGGATACTCTACCGTTCCCGCAGGAGTTAAATTAAAAATTGAATTATGGGGTTTTGCGTGACAAAACCACTTTCTGATTATGGACGCCGTAGTGGAGGACTCGGAAAATTTCGACCACCTGGGGTTCTTAAACGTGCACCTAACTCTAAGTACACGGGTGTTTTCGCATTTCGCCCCCATCGAAATGCGGCCGCCGTGGCCGGGGTCCGATCCCGCGACCTCGCGCTCAGCAGTCCAACACCATAACCACTGAGCAACCACGGCGGGTCCCGCAGGAGTTGTACGCCTTATTTACCCTACAGTGGTGCCCTATTTGATCAGTTAAGCTGGACCAATCTGAGCTCGGTTACACCGCATGGATGGCACTCGGCTAGAGAACCTGGTATTTATGACCCGCACATGTGTGGCCACACATAATTGAGGATATATAATTTTTTTAGGAGGGTTTCCGTACAGTGATAAAATGAAGGAAAATACATGAAAAAGAAAGAAAAAAAGGGGGGGAAAGGAACATAAACATGTGATTTGAACTCGTGATCCTTCAATGTTGCCCGGAAAGGTAGCTCAGTCGGTTGGTTCGTCAAGCCAACGGTTACTTTCAAGCGCCCTAGCTGCAGCTCCGAGCCTCACACCTATGTGGAAAGTTACTGATGTTGTCCGCGACAGTCGATTTTTGTGATTTTCTGGTTGGAAGGCATAATTTCTTTGAAAAATGGCCGCCAGAGGAGCAGCGTGAACTCGAGCGGCTTTACAGACTAGGAAAACTGCCTTAAAATATTTAGACTTGAGGGCAAGCTTCGTTAACAAACTATAACACGGCAATCAGCGCTCGAATACGACGAGAGAAATTATTGAGACGTGGAAAATTTCCTTGAAATAAATCCGGTTTGTGAGACAAATGCTTGTATCTGTTGAATCTCTTAAAAGATGAGGGGGGAAATATGCGCTCACCGAGAGGCCATCGTCAGCACGAGACCACCACCAGGCACCTTACTGAGATGTAGAGAGCTTCGCGGCCGGAACGAAGTCTCCCCTCTCCGCCGGCCAAGAATGGAAAACGCGCTTTCCGATCGCTCAAGGTTGCGCGGACATTGTATAGCTCTAGCGTCTAGGAAAAAGCTTAAACAGGGGCGAGGGCGGCACGCATAGCGTGGGAAGCTAGCCGCCGGAATAGCTATCTCAAGTACTGCTGCTGGCGAGGGCGAAATACCTTCGTGTAATTATAATAACCCGAATAGGACTTCTTTCAAAGAAAAAAAAGAAAAAAAGGAAACGGCTCAGAAGGCTATATTACGAGAGCTATGACTGATACTTTTCTATATATATCTATTCATCTCATCTATGGGATCGCATGCGCGCGCTGTTGCTTTGTCTCTGCGTGTAGTAGTTAAGAGAGCCAGTTTAAGGGCGGAGAAGAAGCAAGGAGAGGAAAACAATATTGCAGCGCCGTGGTTTTAAAGCGCAACCATGGTAGGGAAACGGAAGGCGATATAAGCATGCGTGTCCATGATACGCACACGACAAACTGCCTTACAATATTTAGACTTGAGGGGAAGCTTCGTTAACAAACTATAACACGGCAATCAGCACTCGAATATAATTATAACCCTAATAATAATTGTAAATATTCATCTCATCTATAGGATCTAAAGCGCGCGCTGTTGCTTTGTCTGTGCGTGTAGTAGTTAAGAGAGCCAGTTTAAGGGCGGAGAAGAGGGAAGGAAAGGAACGTCTCTGAAGCAAACTTGCAGCGCCGTGGTTTTAAATCGCAACCGTGGTAGAGAAACGGAAAGGCGATATAAGCATGCGTGGCCATGATACGCACACGACAAACTGCCTTACAGTATTTAGACTTGAGGGGAAGCTTCGTTAACAAACTATAACACGGCAATCAGCACTCGAATATAATTATAACCCTAATAATAATTGTAAATATTCATCTCATCTATAGGATCTAAAGCGCGCGCTGTTGCTTTGTCTGTGCGTGTAGTAGTTAAGAGAGCCAGTTTAAGGGCGGAGAAGAGGGAAGGAAAGGAAAGTCTCTGAAGCAAACTTGCAGCGCCATGGTTTTAAAGCGCAAGCGTGGTAGAGAAACGGAAAGCGATATAAGCATGCGTGTCCATGATACGCACACGACAAACTGCCTTACAATATTTAGACTTGAGGGGAAGCTTCGTTAACAAACTATAACACGGCAATCAACACTCGAATATAATTATAACCCTAATAATAATTGTTAATATTCATCTCATCTATAGGATCTAAAGCGCGCGCTGTTGCTTTGTGTGTGCGTGTAGTAGTTAAGAGAGCCAGTTTAAGGGCGGAGAAGAGGGAAGGAAAGGAAAGTCTCTGAAGCAAACTTGCAGCGCCGTGGTTTTAAAGCGGTACCGTGGTAGAGAAACGGAAAGGCGATATAAGCATGCGTGGCCATGATACGCACACGACAAACTGCCTTACAATATTTAGACTTGAGGGGAAGCTTCGTTAACAAACTATAACACGGCAATCAGCACTCGGATATAATTATAACCCTAATAATAATTGTAAATATTCATCTCATCTATAGGATCTAAAGCGCGCGCTGTTGCTTTGTCTGTGCGTGTAGTAGTTAAGAGAGCCAGTTTAAGGGCGGAGAAGAGAGAAGGAAAGGAAAGTCTCTGAAGCAAACTTGCAGCGCCGTGGTTTTAAAGCGCAAGCGTGGTAGAGAAACGGAAAGCGATATAAGCATGCGTGTCCATGATACGCACACGACAAACTGCCTTACAATATTTAGACTTGAAGGGAAGCTTCGTTAACAAACTATAACACGGCAATCAACACTCGAATATAATTATAACCCTAATAATAATTGTAAATATTCATCTCATCTATAGGATCTAAAGCGCGCGCTGTTGCTTTGCCTTTGCGTGTAGTAGTTAAGAGAGCCAGTTTAAGGGCGGAGAAGAGGGAAGGAAAGGAAAGTCTCTGAAGCAAACTTGCAGCGCCGTGGTTTTAAAGCGCTACCGTGGTAGAGAAACGGAAAGGCGATATAAGCATGCGTGGTCATGATACGCACACGACAAACTGCCTTACAATTTTTAGACTTTAGGGGAAGTTTCGTTAACAAACTATAACATGGCAATCAGCACTCGAATACGACGAGAGAAATTATTGAGACGTGGAAAATTCCCTTGAAAGAAATCCGGTTTGCGAGACAAATGCTTGTATGTATTGAATCTCTTAAAAGATGAGGGGGGAAATATGCGCTCACCGGGAGGGCATCGTCAGCACGAGACCACCACCAGGCACCTTACTGAGATGTAGAGAGCTTCGCGGCCGGAACGAAGTCTCCCCTCTCCGCCGGCCAAGAATGGAAAACGCGCTTTCCGATCGCTCAAGGTTGCGCGGACATTGTATAGCTCTAGCGTCTAGGAAAAAGCTTAAACAGGTGCGAGGGCGGCACGCATAGCGTGGGAAGCTAGCCGCCGGAATAGCTATCTCAAGTACTGCTGCTGGCGAGGGCGAAATACCTTCGTGTAATTATAATAACCCGAATAGGACTTCTTTCAAAGAAAAAAAAGAAAAAAAAGGAAACGGCTCAGAAGGCTATACTACGAGAGCTATGACTGATACTTTTCTATATATATGTATTCATCTCATCTATGGGATCGCATGCGCGCGCTGTTGCTTTGTCTCTGCGTGTAGTAGTTAAGAGAGCCAGTTTAAGGGCGGAGAAGAAGCAAGGAGAGGAAAGCAATATTGCAGCGCCGTGGTTTTAAAGCGCAACCGTGGTAGGGAAACGGAAGGCGATATAAGCATGCGTGTCCGTGATACGCACACGACAAACTGCCTTAGAATATTTACACTTGAGGGGAAGCTTCGTTAACAAACTATAACACGGCAATCAGCGCTCAAATATAATTATAACCCTAATAATAATTGTAAATATTCATCTCATCGATAGGATCTAAAGCGCGCGCTGTTGCTTTGTCTGTGCGTGTAGTAGTTAAGGGAGCCAGTTTAAGGGCGGAGAAGAGGGAAGGAAAGGAAAGTCTCTGAAGCAAACTTGCAGCGCCGTGGTTTTAAAGCGCAAGCGTGGTAGAGAAACGGAAAGCGATATAAGCATGCGTGTCCATGATACGCACACGACAAACTGCCTTACAATATTTAGACTTGAGGGGAAGCTTCGTTAACAAACTATAACACGGCAATCAGCACTCGAATATAATTATAACCCTAATAATAATTGTAAATATTCATCTCATCTATAGGATCTAAAGCGCGCGCTGTTGCTTTGTCTGTGCGTGTAGTAGTTAAGGGAGCCAGTTTAAGGGCGGAGAAGAGGGAAGGAAAGGAAAGTCTCTGAAGCAAACTTGCAGCGCCGTGGTTTTAAAGCGCAACCGTGGTAGAGAAACGGAAAGGCGATATAAGCATGCGTGGCCATGATACCCACACGACAAACTGCCTTACAGTATTTAGACTTGAGGGGAAGTTTCGTTAACAAACTATAACACGGCAATCAGCACTCGAATACGACGAGAGAAATTATTGAGACGTGGAAAATTCCCTTGAAAGAAATCCGGTTTGCGAGTCAAATGCTTGTATGTATTGAATCTCTTAAAAGATGAGGGGGGAAATATGCGCTCACCGAGAGGGCATCGTCAGCACGAGACCACCACCAGGCACCTTACTGAGATGTAGAGAGCTTCGCGGCCGGAACGAAGTCTCCCCTCTCCCCTGGCCTCAGTCCCCAGCAGCCGCGAAGCAACTGACCACGGCGGCGGTCAGATCTGTGACGCTGCAGAGGGTGCTAAGATTACCTGGCTCCGGACAGGCCGCCATTGGAATCTGAACCTGGCAACGTTTAACGTTAGAACGCTATCTAGTGAGGCGAGTCTAGCAGTGTTATTGGAGGAATTAGAGGGTAGTAAATGGGATATAATAGGGCTCAGTGAGGTTAGGAGGACAAAAGAAGCATATACAGTGCTAAAAAGCGGGCATGTACTGTGTTACCGGGGCTTAGCCGAGAGACGAGAACTAGGAGTCGGATTCCTGATTAATAAGGAAATAGCTGGTAACATACAGGAATTCTATAGCATTAACGAGAGGGTGGCAGGTCTTGTCGTGAAACTTAATAAGAGGTACAAATTGAAGGTGGTACAAGTCTATGCCCCTACATGCAGTCATGATGACCAGGAAGTCGAAAGCTTTTATGAAGACGTGGAATCGGCGATGGGTAAAGTCAAAACAAAATACACTATACTGATGGGCGACTTCAATGCCAGGGTAGGCAAGAAGCAGACTGGAGACAAGTCAGTGGGGGAATATGGCATAGGCTCTATGAATAGCAGAGGAGAATTATTAGTAGAGTTTGCAGAACAGAATAATATGCGGACAATGAACACCTTTTTCCGCAAGCGGGTTAGTCGAAAGTGGACGTGGAGGAGCCCGAATGGTGAGACTAGAAATGAAATCGACTTCATACTCTGCGCGAACCCTGGCATCATACAAGATGTAGACGTGCTCGGCAAGGTGCGCTGCAGTGACCATACGATGGTAAGAACTCGAATTAGCCTAGACTTGAGCAGGGAACGGAAGAAACTGGTACACAAGAAGCCAATCAATGAGTTAGCGGTAAGAGGTAAACTAGAGGAATTCCGGATCAAGCTACAGAACATGTATTCGGCTTTAACTCAGGAAGAGGACCTTAGTGTTGAAGCAATGAACGACCATCTCATGGGCATCATTAAGGAGTGCGCAATAGAAGTCGGTGGTAACGCCGTTAGACAGGAAACCAGTAAGCTATCGCAGGAGACGAAAGACCTGATCAAGAAACGCCAATGTATGAAAGCCTCTAACCCTGCAGCTAGAATAGAACTGGCAGAACTTTCTAAGTTAATCAACAAGCGTAAGACAGCGGACATCAGGAACTATAATATGGATAGAATTGAACAGGCTCTCAGGAACGGAGGAAGCCTAAAAACAGTGAAGAAGAAACTAGGAATAGGCAAGAATCAGATGTGTGCGTTAAGAGACAAAGCCGGCAATATCGTTACTAATATGGATGAGAGAGTTCAAGTGGCTGAGGAGTTCTATAGAGATTTATACAGTACCAGTGCCACCCATGACGATAGTGGAAGAGAGAATAGCCTAGAGGAATTCGAAATCCCACAGGTAACGCCAGAAGAAGTAAAGAAAGCCTTAGGAGCTATGCAAAGGGGGAAGGCAGCTGGGGAGGATCAGGTAACAGCAGATTTGTTGAAGGATGGTGGTCAGATTGTTCTAGAGAAACTGGCCACCCTGTATACGCAATGCCTCATAACCTCGAGCGTACCGGAATCTTGGAAGAACGCTAACATAATCCTAATCCATAAGAAAGGGGACGCCAAAGACTTGAAAAATTATAGACCGATCAGCTTACTGTCCGTTGCCTACAAAGTATTTACTAAGGTAATCGCAAATAGAATCAGGAACACCTTAGACTTCTGTCAACCAAAGGACCAGGCAGGATTCCGTAAAGGCTACTCAACAATAGACCATATTCACACTATCAATCAAGTGATAGAGAAATGTGCAGAATATAACCAACCCTTATATATAGCTTTCATTGATTACGAGAAAGCGTTTGATTCAGTCGAAACCTCAGCAGTCATGGAGGCATTACGGAATCAGGGTGTAGATGAGCCATATGTAAAGATATATGAAGATATCTATAGCGGCTCCACAGCCACCGTAGTCCTCCACAAAGAAAGCAACAAAATCCCTATAAAGAAAGGCGTCAGACAGGGAGATACGATATCTCCAATGCTATTCACAGCATGTTTACAGGAGGTATTCAGAGGCCTGGAGTGGGAAGAATAGGGGATAAAAGTTGATGGAGGATACCTTAGCAACTTGCGATTCGCTGATGATATTGCCTTGCTTAGTAACTCAGGAGACCAATTGCAATGCATGCTCACTGACCTGGAGAGGCAAAGCAGAAGGGTGGGTCTGAAAATTAATCTGCAGAAAACTAAAGTATTGTTTAACCGTCTCGGAAGAGAACAGCAGTTTACGATAGCTAGCGACGCAATGGAAGTGGTAAGGGAATACATCTACTTAGGGCAGGTAGTGACCACGGATCCGGATCATGAGACTGAAATAACCAGAAGAATAAGAATGGGCTGGGGTGCGTTTGGCAGGCATTCTCAGATCATGAACAGCAGGTTGCCATTATCCCTCAAAAGAAAAGTATATAATAGCTGTGTCTTACCAGTACTCACCTACGGGGCAGAAACCTGGAGGCTTACGAAAAGGATTCTACTCAAATTGAGGACGACGCAACGAGCTATGGAAAGAAGAATGATAGGTGTAACGTTAAGGGATAAGAAAAGAGCAGATTGGGTGAGGGAACAAACACGAGTTAATGACATCTTAGTTGAAATCAAGAAAAAGAAATGGGCATGGGCCGGACATTTAATGAGGAGGGAAGATAACCGATGGTCACTGAGGGTTACGGACTAGATTCCAAGGGAAGGGATGCGTAGCAGGGGGCGGCAGAAAGTTAGGTGGGCGGATGACATTAAGACGTTTGCAGGGACAACATGGCCACAATTAGTACATGACCGGGGTAGTTGGAGAAGTATGGGAGAGGCCTTTGCCCTGCAGTGGGCGTAACTAGGCTGATGATGATGATGATGATGATGATGATGATGATGATGATGATGATGATGATGATGATGATGATGATGATGATGGTTGAGAATTACCCAGGGGCTTGCAAAAATTAGGTGATGTTACGTGAATCTTTTTCACGTGGTCTCAAGTACGCTACGTGTGTATCCGTGCAGAGCTTCTTCCCAGTCAGTTCGTTTGATATCCATGTAAGTATAGTTGGGAATGACCCATGAGCCTTGCGAAATATACTTATGGTTACGTAACACCGTTTCCAATAGGATTTGACGTTCACTACGTGCGTAGCGTCGCACCGCGACGGCGATTGTCGTTCTTTTGATACTCATGTAAGTGGGTTTGTGAACGACAGGTGGGCTTTCAAATGTCACGCTAGGTAATGTGACACCTTTACCACCTTGCCTGACGAGTCTTGCGTAGGTGCCATCAAAAAGCTCCTTCGAACACCGATCTAGTGATATGCATGTAGGCATGCTTGGGAAGTCTCCATGGGCTAGCTAAAGTTACGTGATGTCACGTGACACTTTTTCACGTGGTCTGAAGTACGCGGCATGCGTATACCAACGCAGAGCTTGTTCGAAGACCGATCGTCTCATGTCCAAGTCAGTATGGCTGGAAGTCACGCATGGGCGAGCGAGGCACTCGTGAGCGCACGTGATAGCCTTTGACACATGGTTTGATGTTCGCTATGTGTGTACCGTCGCATAGCTTTTGCGATTTCTATTCGTATGACGCCCACGTGAGTGCGTTTGTGAATCATGTGTGGGCTTCCGAAAGTTATGCTAGGTCATGTGACATCTTTTACCACGTGGGCTAACGTACTCTGCGTTCGTATTATCGCAGAGCCCGTTCGGAGCGTTATCGTTTGATATCCATGTCAATGTGGGTTGTGTTCCAATTCTGACCAGCATCAGAGACAGCCCGATACCAGCCCGAGACAGCCCTACATAAACAGCTAACGAACATATTAAATCGAACATATCAAAAACAAGAACTAGCTAGGATAGCTACCTCTTGGGCCTAGGATAGCGTGTCTACGTTTTCTCGGGCAGGGACAACCTTTCTGCGTGCTTTTCAAGCGTCCTACTATTTTTTTGGAGAGGAAACTATTCTGTATCGTTTTTGACTTCGGTGCTGTCTTTGCGAAGCTGTCTACTTTGACATCTTCGTAAGAATTGGAACGGGACTTGAGATGACCGCTGTCCGCTTAGCCGACTACATTGCTGTATACGGGCAGTACTGGAACATAGCCATGGTTGGGAATCAGCAATAAGCTGCCAAATGTTACCTGCCATTACGTGGCACCCTCTTCGACGGGATCTTAGATGCGCTAGCTGCTTATAATGACACATTTTTCGACGCTCGTTCATTTGATATCCATGTCAATGGGGCTTCTAGGAAACAAAGTGGTGAGATGTCACGTGACGTTCTTTTCAGCATGTTTTTTACCAGCTTACGAAATCAACGGTTTGTTGCAGGATGCCCCTTTATTTCAATGCGTGTCAGCCACGCCATCAAATATCATGCATGTCCTGTTCATGACAATAAAATCATATCCTTAACACTGCATTCCTGCGATGGTTGTATCGCGTGGGAAACGTAGTTTTGTTGTTATATGACACCACTCTTAATACAGTCTCTTTAGTTGTTTTTGGTCGGCGCAAAATTATAACATTTATTTGATAGCTTGAACTTTCTAGAAGAGATCTGCAAATGCATCTGTACTTTGACTTATATGTACTGCATTAGGATTAAAAAATTCGGAGGATAATGAAGCTTCCCTTTAAGAATCGAACGCGATTGCATTCAAGGGTCCCTGATTGTTCTCACGCTTGCCGGCAACTGCAGCTTATGTAACCGCAATGTTTCTCGGGAAACGCTGGCGGCGAACGCTACGCACAAAGGCGAGCTTTGTGGTAGAAACGTATCCTCTTGCATGGGCCGCCATGTGGTAGAGGCGAGCGCAATCTGGAAGTGTTGCAAGGAACCGAGCGGCCGCTCCCTGGCCTCCGAGATTCGCGCACGCCGGCATGCTCGAATCTCGGAGACCAAGGAGCGGCTGCTCGGTTCCTTGCAACACTTCCAGATTGCGCTCGCCGGCTTGCGCGAATCTCGGAGGCCAGGGAGCAGCCGCCCGGCGTGCGCAAATCTCCGACGCCATGGCTGGTCTATGAATGGTAGAAAGGGCTTTGTGCGTCAGTGTTACAGAATTATGTTTTCTCGTATATTAAAACTACAATCCGACGCTATTATGCCTAGGTCGTGTGTAAGTCATTCTTAACCATTTTTCTGATCTATATTACTTTGAGAAATTAAATTCGTCGAGTAACCCCTTTACGCTTCACGGAGGGTCTGCGTTATTGGGTATTCGTGCTTGTGTTTGCAAGGTTCGAAATGATTTTTGCCGCAATGACAGTCGACGATGAACGCGGAACGCCGACGCCGGATTATCGGCGACGCGTTGCCCGTAACGCTATCACGTTAATACTTGCCGCCTAGATTACATTATTTGGCATTGGTATTAAATGTGTGGCGTCTGGATTAAATTAACTGGTGTTTCCATTAAATTAGCCGGTGCTTGGAATTATTTCAGCGGG
Organism: Dermacentor variabilis; assembly: GCF_050947875.1. Lineage (NCBI taxonomy): Eukaryota > Metazoa > Arthropoda > Arachnida > Ixodida > Ixodidae > Dermacentor > Dermacentor variabilis. The sequence continues at coordinate 20,941,203 of NW_027460291.1, read as the reverse complement.
AACACCTATATAGCTCGCCTGCTTCATCCGTGTCCAGTACCAATCGAAACATATTAACGTGATCGAGGTCTTTCAAAATCGTGCAGCTAGATTTGCTCACTCAGAGTATTCCTATTTCGCAGGTGTCGACCCGCCGTGGTTGCTCAGTGGCTATGGTGTTGGGCTGCTGAGCACGAGGTCGCGGGATTGAATCCCGGCCACGGCGGCCGCAATTCGATGGGGGCGAAATGCGAAAACGCCCGTGTGCTTAGATTTAGGTGCACGTTAAAGAACCCCAGGTGGTCAAAATTTCCGGAGTCCTCCACTACCGCGTGCCTCATAATCAGAAAGTGGTTTTGGCACGTAAAACCCCAAATATTATTATTATTATTTCGCAGGTGTACCGCTCTCTAATCCAGAACTAAGCTCACACCATTACTGTATCGCACCATTTTCCAATATCGTTTCCTCCAATCGTTTTTCTAAACTCAATAGACACTGCGTAGGCCTCCTTGCCAGCGCTCGCCGATTACAGAAGATTCTGCATCCATCCGCACGTTTTGTGCTTGTGGAAGCACAGACGTCAGACTTCCAACGTTTATAAGAAATTTCATTTTAAAACAATGCTCCGAACCAGAGCATCAGTTCTGAAATATGCCCACGCGCACAATATAACCTGGAACTGACAACATTTCTTGGTTTCGAAGCTATCAACATATATTTCCTGAATTAAAATCCTCTATAAGTGGTTTTGTCAGTTGTTCTACTAGCTCTGTTTTCTAGCAAAGTAAGATGTTTATGTACGTTCATTGTCGCCTTAAATATAATCAACTTGCGCCGAAATACAGCACTACCAGTATTCCTGACTCTTTGCGAATATGTCATAGAACTCGTCTTTCGTGTACGAGTAGATCACTTTCTTTGATTTGCGCTTCATTAGAGCAGTGGTGTCAAGACATGCACCTTTTAGGTGATACTTTAATTTTGGGTGAAGAGCGAAGTTAGAGGGAGACAAATCTGGTGAGTGTGCAGGGTGTGGAAGGGAAACCACGTTGTTCCTTGTGAGTAACTCGCATGTGTGGAGAGTTGTGTGACAGGGGGCATTTTCACCATGCCACATAGATACGGTGGTGTACCGAAGACAGGGCTATTTTCGCTGAACGACTGCCTGCAGGCGCGCTAAAACTTGGCTGCAACACTCGCATTTCATTCTCACACCTTTTCAGCCAAACTCGTCGTGCGGAATGCCCTCCTCCGCATATCCCCCGCTGGAATCTAGCCTCGGCTGATTGTAAACCTTTTAAAAAAATCCATCTTTTTATCATTAGATTTTGTATGTTATATTAGTATAGATGATGTCCTATCATGTTTTACCGCTTTCACCATTGGCAAAACTGAAAAATGCCTTCCTCAAACAAATGATAGTCCATGCAAACGACGAATCCCTTGGTTGAATGATGACTGCAGACAGGCGCGAAGGAGACAAAATAAAATCTGAGGCAACCTACATTAATCTTCTACTGCTGAACGTTTTGTAGAATTTAAAGATGTTAAATCACGGGGAAGAAGCACATGGTGACAGGCGACAGGCGACAGGCGACAGACAAGGAGGGCAAGCAGGTAGAGTTTTTTTTTTCAGGTATACGTATACTTAAGAGACGAAAGTATCGAACGGGCTAAGAAGGCTAAAGAGAAAAGAAATGCATCCGTTGCGTTTATTAAGTGGCGAATCAAATAGCTCAGAAGACAAAGTTGACGCTCTGGGCCAGCGATTCATGAGCATATGCAGCTCGAATTATTATTCATAGGCACTCTTAAAAAAATTAGCGGAACGCAAGGAAATTGACCACAAACATAACAGAATGAATCTTTCCTTTCAACATCGCCGAGGTGAGAGCTTCCATGACTCCATATCAGAGTTCTGCACCGGGTCCTGACAGAGTCATGTACGACATAATTAAACACCTCAACAGTGACACTCAAATGAGGCTACTCGCACTTTTCAATGCTTTATGGGCTGCCGGGTATCTTCCATCGCATGGAAAGGAGCCCTCGTGGTTTCCATTTCAACACAGTATAGACACAGTATTAGTAACAAGTTCCCGCCCAATTGCCCCTCACAAGTTGTATTTGCGAACTCTTGGAAAAAATTATAAACCACCACCTGGTACAATTCCTTGACTGAAATTAAATTTTTGAAACATATGAGTGCGGCTTTAGAGAAGGGTGGTCTGTATACAACCGAACCCTGCACATGCAAGTTGAACAATCGTACATAAAACTATACTTTTCGGTATTTTTCGACATGGAAAAGGCTACGACATAACCCGGTGTTACTGAATCCTACGAGACTTGTCGGCAATGGGCCTAGACACAATGAACCTTAAGATTTTGTCGTACACAACATGGGGCAGTGACAGGAAATTATAAAGAATAGAAGAAATGCTTGGGTTTTACTTGGCGAAATCACTACATATTATGAGGCACGCCGTAGTGGGGTACTCGCGGTTCATTTTGACCACCTTGGGTTTTTGACGTGAACCCAACCTACGCTACACGGGTCTTTTTGCATTTCGGCCCTATTGAAATGCGGCCTCCGCGGTCGGGAATCGCTCCCGCAACCTCTGGCTTAGGAGCGCAACACCAAACCCACTACGCCACCACGGCGGGTGACAGAAACTGTCTCATGAACGCGTAAAGAGCTTCGTACGTACACGCTTGGACTATGGCGATAAAGCGTACCAGTCTGCTACACCACGTTCCTTGAAGATGCTGGACCGTGTTCATCATTCAGGTATCCGCCTCCTGCCCGGTGCCTTCCGAGCAAGTGCGATACCGAGCCTGTATGCTGAGCGTAATGCGTTACCTCTGCAGCTTCAGAGGAGATATTTCCGTTTTACATATTTTCTAGAAGTATAATCAAATTGCAAACATCCTTTACATCCTACAATAAATGATACCTCATCTGTCGTACTCCTTCACTACCCGCCTCTAGGAAGACAGCCCTTCTCGCTGCTTGTGAGGGAACTCGGTAAAGAAATAGGGTACAACTCCTCGATTTTGATATAATGGCTCCAACGAAGCTGCCACCACCGTGGCAGGGGCCAGTGGCCGAATGTAACACGTAGTTCGTTGAAGTCACTAAGCACGCTCTAGAGTTAAACTTACAAATGCACTCTTTAAAGCTTCAGTCAAATTATAATAGCACGCCATTCTACACAGCTGGATCAGTCACATGCCGGCGTATGTGATGCAGTGATAGGTCCAAGGTTTTCAGAATCTGAAATCCTGCATCCGGAAACCAGCATCTTCACTGTAGAAGTTTACGCAATGATGACGTCTACAAAACATATTAGGGCAACGAAGCTAGAAAAAGCAGTTATATTCACGGACTCCTTAGGCGTCGTGGGAGCTTTAAAATTACTACGAGAGCCCGCTTATCAGCGATCTTTATTTGCTGCTAAGCGCAACTTATGGATCTAAGCAACATGTAATATGCTGGGTGCCTGGTCACAGAGGCATCCATGGCAATGTTCTTGCAGATAAAACGGCTACTTCCATATCAACAAAACTAGCCATCCATACATTCTTGTTACAGCAACTAACCTGAAGCAAGTCTTACGTATAAATAATGAGAACGGCAAGTTGGGCCAGTTGGTTGGGATTCATGATAAGGTTCATGGTACTTGAGATCTACCTTTGTTTCATGGAAAGGGGGCATATACAAAAATCGGGGCTATGCATGGGTTCGTGCGTAGCTCCTATCATTAGTGACATTTTTCTAGGTTATATTGATATACAATTAGAGGGCCACCTTGCTAAACTTTCTAATAGGGTTTTCCGCTATGTTGATGATTTCGTTATATTTTTTACCAGTGACATTCACGCCGACGGTTTTGATGAAATTTTAACGTTATTCAGGCAGCACGGCATGGGCCTTCATTTTACTTTCGAATTCCCTAAGGATCATCAACTGCAGTTTCTTGACCTGAGAATATTTTTTGGTAAAAATCATGTGTGCTGGAAATATGGTCCCAGGTCAGTTAAGCCCATTTTGAACTGTAAATTTTGTCATTCTAATGAAGTGAAGCGGGCTATAGCGAAGACTATCCTAAATGCCGCATTAAAAAGTCGTGTTTTCATATGACGAAGGCTGCTTTTTCTGATCAGGTAAATCGTTTACTGGACGCTGGTTACCCCGAAGCAATTATTTCATCTTTAAGTGAAAGTATGGTTCGCGGCGTCAAGAACATAAATGACCAAGGTATTCAAACTAAATTAGAAGAAAAAACGCAGTTGTACCGTATGTACACAAGCTAGCACATGGGCTGAAGGACGTTGGTTCAAGGTACAACATAGATGTTCGTTTTTTCTGCGAAACATAACATAGGTCGCATATGCCCATTACTTGATAATTTGCTGAATAAAAAGCAAGTGAAAGGAAAATGCACTGTCAAACATGTGAACAGGTACATCACTTGTGCTAAGCAGGTTGTGTATGCCATTCCACTATCTTCTGGTAGAGTACGTGGGACAAACGAAGCGATGTATGAATGCTCGACTTCGTGAGCATGACCTATCTCTTCAAGGGGTTGCGCCACTTCAACTCCCGGAGCACTGCAAGTCATGCGGTTGTCACCCTGAATTAAAAAATAAAAAACTAAGTGTCCTTTTTAAACACGTAAGCCAATTGACAAAGGAAATTGCCGAATCTCACAATATAAAGATAAGGGATAAAGCGTGTATCAGTCAACCGTCTATCACTCTTCATGACAAGGAACTGCATTACCTATGTAAATTTTGATTATGCGTCAGTTTGTCACAGTTGCCTTGACGTGTCTCTGCATCTCGTACATGTCATGGTTATCAAACGGCACCTATATATGTTAGATATATCTTCATTAAACTATCAGTTGAGAGTCAGCGCCGTGTCGTCGTTTTATTCCTTTTGTTTTCCTTGTCTTGGGTGCGCTGTTACAAACCTTACCATGAATCTTACGTATAAAATTGAAGAGTATATTCGCAACACTTCTGGAACGCGGAAGCAGCCAATAAAATCGTCGTAAATAAGCCACAATTGGGGAACATCATTAACAAATCATGACTGATGTCCGCTAATAATAGGGCTACATATATAGTATTCATTGTAACCTTTTGACTGCCACTAAGGCTCCCGTCTGTGGCAGATGTGGCGAGAGGCTCACCATCCACCACGTCTTACTATAATGTCCGGAAGCAGATGCTGAAAGAAAAAAGCACTTTGCACTAGTATAGAGACAACGTATTCCCGTTCATCCAACAATGTTTCTCGGTAAGAACAATTATTAATACAAAATCAGGCGTAACTTTTACGTCGCAGTCTCCACATGACAGTCTCCCACGAAATTGGTAGTATGGTTTCTCTTGAGAGGCCGCTGTTGCAATGACTTACGTTCCGATGAATCTGCTAAGGCAGTAGCGGTCCTGCCGGATACAAATTTATAGTCTATCACCTCTTTTAGCATACTTACACGTGTACTTGTTTATCTTGATCGGATAATCGCGCTTCACCATGTAACAAATATCGCTCAGCGCAGGATGCGCCTGCATGTATGGGAAGTTTCTCCAATGTTAGCGAGGGCTCTATCCGCTATTTGTTGTCCCCGAGCCTTGTGTGATCAGATTGCATGTACGCGCGATGGAATTGTGTAGTTCTTTCTGGAAGACACGCGGGCACCAGCGATCACTCTGGAACCTTTGATGACTCATGTATGCCCACGCGCTTGACATGCTGATCAGGTTTTTGACAATCGCCAACTGTGTTCGCCACTGCGGTTGTTCTTTGAGTGTAGCCTGTTTTGGAGGGCATAGGTTCGCCCAATCAAACGCTAATTTTGTCACTCACAGTTTTTCTATTTTTTTCACCGTCACTAGTACGTGACCTTTGGTGGAGGTTCTCTTTACGTTCTAGTACCGGACGCCCCCGAAAAGCCGTGATCCAATCCTGAACCCGGAAGACAGCACCATCGTCGCGCCGGACCATCTAGCATGCCGTAGACTACGAAACTTGCCCCCGGAGTACGTTATTCCACAAGAGCAGAGCTGAATAATCAACACTAAGTCAGCAGCAACGATGACAACAGCGTCGACATCAAGGGTAGTGCTTCAGCAACCCAGGGAACCACCTTCCTTCCGCGGAGCTTCATCGGAAGACCCTCAGACCTAGCTCGAGACATTATAGAGGGTGTCAACCTACCGCTAGTAGAACCCTGAAGACAATTTCCGTCACGTCTATTTCTAATTGGAAGACTCCGCCAGGACATTGTTCGAAAATCGGGAGTCCTCGTTAACGCCATGGCACCTGTTCTGCAGCGAGTTCCTGAAGACTTGCGCAAGCGTCGTCAGAAGAGGAAGCAGCGAGCTTCTACTTCTACTACAAGACAGAGCCCAGCTTCCTAACCAGAACGTCGCGGTCCTCACAGATGAGATGATTCGTCTTTTCCATTACGCCGATCCGGAAATGTCTGAGGAAAAGAAAGTACGTCTTCTCATGGCCGGTGTAAAAGAACTCTTCGCTGGAGTGATGCGTAACCCCCCCCCCCCCACAAACACACACGACCGCAGCAGAAGTTCTCTCAGAAGCAGTGACGATTAAAATTGCGCACCAGGTAATTCAATTGTCCCTCAATACCAGTATCTGCAGAAGTTCAAACCCGCTGCTCCAGCGCCTGGCGAGAGCCAATCAGACAAGTTGTGCGCGAAGAACTACGGGAAATGTTTCCATCCTCGCAGTCCCAAGTTAATTCGATTGCTGACGTAGTTCGGCATGAAATGCAGCGGTCATTGGGAGCTCCCGAAGACAGCTGGAATCGCCACAGCCTCAGCCTGAAGTGATTACCTACGCCATCGTCGCCCGCGGTTCCGTTCTCCCTTCGCGCCCGCATGAGGGCCAGGGCCCGGTAACGCCGTAGTCCCGTTCTCCACCGATGCTGCAGCTGCCACGCCAACCCGTCGCCTGGCGCAGCATGGCAAGGAATATTGACATTTGGCGCACCCCCGACCACCGTCTGATCTGCTTCAACTGCGAAGAAGTAGGCGACGTCTACCGCCGATGCACATACCTCCAGATGGGCCTACGAGGGTTCACCGTAAACGCGCCACGTCCACATCTTGGCGACCGTCGCGTGTCATCGCCAACTACATCGCGAGAAAGCAATGGAGAGCTCGTCCTTCGTGATCATCGTCGCCTGGAAGCTACCTGTCACCGCCGCGCCAACCATACATTGGCTCAGCCCGGGGCCGGTCCGTAAGCCCTTACCTGGAAAACTAAAAGCAGCAACCGATGGAGGTGCGGTTGCTACACGTCAAAATGACGAAGATCCTCCGACGCCGACGATGACACTTCAAGATCTATTTCAACGACGCAGGAACGACACGCCTCTATCCCGACGAAGCGTGAAAGCCAAGAATGCGCCGAATAAAAATCTGACGACGCGGTGTACTACCCACAGGTCAACGCGACTCAGCCACGATCCGACGCCAGGACTGCCGCTAAGTCGCCGTGCTTGTAGACACTGCAGTCGGCTACGTCATCAGTAGATAATTCGCCTCCATGTTGAAAGTAAACACTGCATGGGACGGCCCTCAAATTCACACAGCTCGAGGACACCTCATAATGCCGACAGTAATCTGCACGGCAAGGATTACAGTTCATGTCCAGACCTACCCTGCGTGGTTCGGTGTCCTCCAGCAGAGCTCGCGAGCCATACTTCATGGCATGGACTTCCTGAACCAAGACAACGCAATGATCGACCTGATGTCGAAGCCGATAACGCTGCCCGCTGGAGAGGCCTTCCATTCAGCGAGATTTGCGTGTACTTCAGGACCAAGTCAACATCCCGCCCCGCTTCAGAACTATTTCCGTTGTCAATGAAACGCCCGCAGACGTAGACGGAGTCATCAAGGGCGACCAACGTCTAGTGCTCGAGCGTGAAATGGGCGTCCCAAGAAGGGTCGCTCAACTGCATGGATGACAAACGGAAGGGATGTTGACAAACTTCAGCCAGGAGTTCAAACACATCTACAAGGGCACAACGATCGCATTTATCGAGAAAATTGTGGCAACTAGCAATGCGTTTCTCCTCTCGGATTTTGCCGCGTCTACCCCGAAGACTATACTTTCCGAACAAGACTTCGACATAGATCAAAGTCTCCCTCATGAGTAAGCAGCAACAGCTCAGAAGCATTCTCCGTTGACACAAAGACTGCTTTTCGACGTCATCGAGGATTTGACAAACACAAAATGCAAAGCATCGTATAATAACCGAAGAGTACGCTCGACCACTCTGCCAGAGGCCTTACCGAGTTTCGATGCGAGAACGTGAAGCTATAAGGCAAAAATTCGCCGAAAAGCTGCGCGACGACATAATCCAGCCGTTGAAAAGCCCGTGGGCATCTTCTTTAGTCCTGGTGAAGAAAAACAACGGAACCCTACGTTTCTGCGCCGATTAGCTTCGACTGAACAAGGTCACCGAAGAAGGACATATACCCCCTCCCACGGATAGACAAGGCGTTGCATCGGCTTTGCAACGCTAAATAATTTTCGTCGATGGATCTCAAGGATGGGTAATGACAAATAGAAGTCGACGAGAGGTATCGGGAGAAGACCGCCATCATCATGGCAGGCGGCCTCTATGAGTAAAGGGTCAAGTCAGTCGGACTGTACTCGGCCCCCGCAACGTTCCAGCATACATAGACATATAGCATACACGGTGTTAGCAGGACTGCAGTTGCAGACACGTCTTGTTTACCTGGATGGCGTCGTCATCTTTTCCAGTAATTTTTACGACCCGCTTAGGCGGGTTGCGACAGTACTAGAAGCCATCATCTCACCAGGGCTCACTCTTAAGCTGCAAAACTGCCGCTTCGCATACGATCAGCTTGTGTTCCTGGGCCACACCATGAGCAAATCTGGAGTCCGCCTAGACCCACAGAAGGCAAAGTTCCAGCAACCCATCGTCAAGAAGGCAGTGCGTAGATTCCATCACGTGTGTGCCTACTACAGGTCATTTGACAAAGAATCGCTGAGGCGCTGACACATCTAACTAAATATGGTGCCCAGTTTGACTGGGAAACGCCGCAGGCCGTCGCATTTCAAGAACTCAAACGACGCATGCAGTCGCCACCAGTACTTGTGCACTTCGACGAGGACGCCGATACAAACATCCACACTGACGCCAGTAGTCACGGCCTCGGTGCTGTCTTAATCCAGAGGAAAGATGGACTTGAACGGGTAAAAGCTTACGCTATCCGATCACTGTCAAAAGCGGAAGGCAATTATTCAATGACCGAAAACGGATACCTCGCCATCATTTCGGCTACACCAAATTACACCCTTACCTATTGACAGGGCGTTCAAAGTCGTCAGCGACCATCACGCGCTATGTTTGCTAGCGAACTTAGAGGACCCTTCCGGATGTCTGGCACGTTAGAGCCTCAGGCTGCAAGAATGTGACATCACTGTAATCTAAAAGTGTGGAAGAAAACACTCTGATGCCGACTGTGTGTCAGGCGCTCCCGTGGACCTGCCGCCCCAAGATGACGAAGACGACAACGCCTTTTTAAAAACAATAAGTTCAGACAACTTTGCCGAGCAGCAGCGAGTGGACCCGGAGCTCAGAAGCCTTGCTGAGTACTTGTAAGGCAAGATCTACTTTGTCCCGAGTGTATTGAGACGCGGGTTGTCTTCCTTGCTTTTACGAAACGGCGTCCTGGTAAATATAAACTTTTCGCTAGCCACACGAACTGCCTTCTCGTTGTGCCCGCAGCATTCTGCTCCGAAGTCCTGCACGCCTTGCACGATGGTGAGACAGCCGGACACCTCGGGGTTTCTTGTACGCTCACAAGAATGGAGGTACTATTGGCCGCGCCTCACCGCGACGTTACCCGTTACGTCAAGACATGAAGCGACTGCGAGAGACGCAAGACGCCACTGACAAGGCCGGCGTGATTATTACAGCTGACCGTTTCAGCAGATTGGCATGGACTTGCTGAAGCCCTTTCCGAAGTCAGCATCTGGAAACAAATGGATCGTCATGGCCATTGTCTATTCTACCCACTACATCGAAATAAAAGTCCTGCCCAAAGGTGGTGCAGCGGAAGTAGTTTAATTATACATCGAGAACATCCTGCTGCAACGTGCTGCCCCAGAAGCCCTCATCTCTGACAGATGAACGGCCTTCACTGCAAAGCCGAAGCAAACCATTTTTCAATACAGAGAGACAATCGACAGGAGGACAACGGCCCACCACATGCAGACAAATGGCCTCACGGAGCGGCTGAAGCAGACCCTCGCCGACATGCTTGCTATGTAAGTCGACGTCGAACAAAAAACGTGGGATGCCGTCCTGCCGTACGTAACCTTCGCTTACAACACGGTGGTGCAAGAAACTACGCATATCACGCCGTTCAAGCTGGTTTATGTCAGGAACCCGACGACGACTATCGATGCCATGCTGCCGTGGGTCACTGATGAAGATAATATCGATGTTGCTACCTATCTACAGCGCGCCGAAGAAGCCCGACAAATCACCCGCCTGGGCATCAAGAACTAGCAGAGGACTGACAGCCGGCGCTACAATCTTCGACGTTGCGACGGCGACTACCAGCCCTGTGACCGCGTTTGGGTATGGACTCCGATACGCCGGCGAGGACTTAGCGAGAGACTGTTACGCTGCTATTTCGGACCCTACAAGATCACCTGACGCTGTGGCGCACTGGACTATGAGGTCGTGCCAGACGGCATTTCGCAATCATAGCGGCGCCGCGCACAGCCTGAAGTCATCACGGGGAGAGCCTTAAGCCTCTGTACACCCACTGACTCACTTAGACGCTTAGTTTTTCTGTTATTTTGCTTTTGTTGTTTTTCTCTTTATTATGCGTGGTTGTGTTTTCGCTTTGGTGTATATTTGCATTATCGGAACGATGCCTTTTGAAAGGGGGGTACTGACACGTGCACTTGCTTATCTTTATCGGACGACCGCGTTTTACCATCTAACAAATATCGCTCAGCGCAGGACGCGCCTGTATGTATCGGGAGTTTCTCGAATGTTATGGATTGTTCTATCTGCTGTTTGTCGTCACCGGATCTTGTGTAATCTGACTGCGTGTACGCGCGACGCGAATTGTGTAGTGATTTGTGGAAGACACGAGGGCACCAGCCATAAACGTAGAACCTTCGATGACTCGTGTATAAAAGCCGATGCACTTGACGCACTGATCAGGTTTGTGGCGATCACCGACTGTGTTCGCCGCTATGGTTGCTCTTGAGTGTAGCCTGTTTTTGAGGGCACATGTTCGCCTAGTAAAACGATTGTTTCGTCATTCCATTCTGCTCCTTGCTTCACCGTCGCTACTACGTGACAATATTTTCTATGTCCATCTCGCATATCATTTCGCCCTTCACATATCAGTGTCATGTATTATACATATACTTTTTACGCACTTTACATTGAATGTTTCTTGCCACAATGCAGCAATTTCACATATGACCTTTGTGATTTGACTCCACCATCGTTTATATCAAATCATTTCTTGGCGCGCTTTGGACATTACTGGCCCTTGCGCCATAAAATCCCGTGAATCATCATCATCGACCCTGTCTGTGTGAAATAGGTACTAACCTACATAGTCGATCTAGATTGACTACATAGAACACATATTTGTGCAGCTGCGTTACATACGTTAAACTTGCAGACCCGTTTTTCAGTGCTTCTTTGCTGTCGCAAAAAAGCAGGCTCGGCATATATTAATCAAATTTGCGTCTCCTGATATTTTGTAGTCAGCTGCTCCATTTTTGACAACATTCCCGTTAATTTACTTTGGCGTTCCTTGGGTTCAGCAGCACATTGGCTGAAGTTATGTCTCATGGCTAAGCCATGCCTCCGCAGGTTGCCCTGGTGGGCCACGACACCGGTGCCAGCTCCCTCGGCTACCTCTTGATGGCTTCCAGTGGTGGGGGCGGAGCGCCGAGGTCTTCCAGCCGGTTCGTGTTCCATTCAGGCAGTCCACTCAGAGTCATGCCGGACAACACGGGTGTCGCAGCCATCACCAATATGCGTGAGCTAGCCAAAAGACTGTCCTGCCCGCTATGGAATCAGACGCAAGTTCTGGCATGCCTACGAGAAGTCAGCGTGGCTAACCTCACCATGTGAGTGTCGTCAAATACGTGCATGTTTACTGTCACAACCTGTGTCACCTAGGAAAGGAGCAACATTCCTTGATGTGTTCGGGTCTCTCGAACTTCTAACGTGATGTATTCCTGGTATACATCACTCTAAAGGAATTTGCAGCTTGGCCCCTGCCCTTTGTGCGCATAGGATACGTGGATTGGCAGAAATACCAGCAAAAAAACAACAACAACCATAATTTTGCAAACCAAATGAGATATAATTCAATTTTCATTTACTAACTTCACGGACCGGAACAGTGAAATCGGAGCGGAGGAGTAACGAAGTCATTCCTGCATAACGAATGCATGAAGACTAGCACCACTTTCTCGAGCGATCCCTTCCGGTGGTATCATCATCTCGCGTGATTTTGCGTGTATGCACTGGACACTTAGAACTGGACCGATAAAAGCGTTTCTGGTACAGCGCCGGAAACGCTATCAGCTGGCACCGCATGGCAACGTCTGTCGCGAACCAAAATGCCAGTGACTGCCACAATACTGCTGGTCCAAAGGTACGGTTCTGGTTACCCATCATGGGCAGAGTCAGTGGAAAATTTTCATGGTTTCAGGAATTATAAGGAAATTTTAGCAGCGAGTGGACATCACACCGCGTGGGTGAAGCAGCGCACCGACGGGGACAAAGCGGAGAGAAGACAATTACACACGACATCGCTGCACTCGCAAATGTGTCGTGTGTTTCTGGTGTTCTATTCGCTCTGTCCTGATCGGTGAACTGCTTCACCCACACGGTATGCTCATAGTCATGAACTTGCCCAAATTTCCACATTACTGAACTACGAGTGGAGCTACGCGGCAGCGGCGGTCATTTCACTTCATGCCAGCGCAGTCTCTACCTTGGAAGGGGATTGCTGGTGCACCTTGGTAACTCATGTGATGCGAGTTCCTTGCCGTTTCTCAAACAGATAGCTTAGGAAGGGCATTAAAATCCTTTTTGAAGTCTTTGTGCATGTAATACAGAAACAGGAGTGGTGATAGGGCAATCATGATCGGTGCTATCGGTGGTATCAGATCAGTGGTAGGAAGTGTGCGCTAAAAAACGCTGGGTAACCAAGCATTCACTTCAGGTCGCTGGAATTTGAGTGCCGGAAATCGGCAGCGTTTGCGCCTTAGGGTTTCTTCACATTCGAGTAAGCAGCGCATATCTTAAGACAGCAAGCGAAATCTCGCACTGTTTGAGATGCACTCAAGTATTTTGTTCTGTAGTGACTTCTATTTTTATAGGAATTGGTCATGTCTCTGATAAATTATGTCCGTTGTCGTTGAGCCGGAATCGCCGCGGTGTCATTCACTCATCGGTACTGAAAAAGAAATGTTCAAGATTTTCTCGAAAACGTGCATTCACGTCTGCGGTGCATGACATGAAGATCCCACATTTTTTTGGAGAGAGAAACAGTCTTTTAGTCATTGAATATCACGGATCGCCAGAGTTAATAATAAAAATACCGCTTAGGACACGAAAGTGCACTAGAAGCTCATCTAATGTGACTGATTTTTATCTCTTTACTTTCCAGTTTTGTCTCCTTCACAGGCGCACATGACAAATTGTTTTAAAAGCTTAGTGTAAATAACCGAATGTGAAATACTAATTCGCCTATAATTCTGGACAATACGAGCTTGTAGAAGGCAAAGCGAAATTAAATCCAGAATTAAACTCAAGCACGTGAGCGTTGTTCCATTTGGCCCATGTCTAAGTGCGGCCACCGTGATCAGAATTGAAACCGCTACCTCCAGCTTAGGATGCAAACTCAGTAGCCACTACCACGGCGATGTACGAAATGGCCGCTACGCGAAGAAACAGTTGTACAAAACGCGCCGTCGGCAGTGGGCTAAGCATGAAAGTTTTCAGCGTACAAAACAACTAATTATTTTCTAAATAAATCAAAGAGTAGGCAAACGGACACAGATTTGCGTGTCGTTCTACGTACATCACTTAGAGATTGTCGAGTAATCAGCAAGGTAGCTTACAACACTCTGCTCCACATTTATGAAACACAGTGGCCAGTCACACTAAACGAGAAGCGATAAACATATTTCTGATAACTAAATTAGGTGACCACGAAAACAAAGAAGGTCCGCTTCATGAAAATCCAACAGGCAAGCTGTGGCGTGTCGCTGAGATCCTTGGAGCCAGGCAGCCGGCAACATTGAATGTAGAATAATTCCACACAACGTCTTCAAATGTGCAGAAAAAGTTAGCATGCCACAGGGAAGAGGCGTACACGAACCACACTTATCCGCCGAAATGATTCACGCTTTACTGTCTGCTGTGTTACATTCCATCTACGTTGGAAAAAGCTGTAGAAATCCTGACGCCGAGCCAAGCTGAGACCACGGCCGGCCTGATAGAGCGTACACTGAAAATGTTGTCACGTTGTGGTGACGGTGAAATACACAGTACCAAAACTGCAAATTCTGAAGCTAAGTTTTCGTTGGTGAACGTACAAACGCAAGTGACACTCGGAGCGCTACAGTAGCGCCGAGCACAGTCCCTTATCCGCTGGTCGCGTCGGCTTTTATACATGACTCGTCCACAGTTCCAGCGTAACGTTTAGTGCCTGCGTGTCTTCCGCACAGAGTTCCATACAGAGTTCCACAGAGTTCCACAGAGTTCCACAGAGTTCCATACAGAGTTCTCGTCGCGCATACACTCAGACTACACAAGGTTCGGTGACATTAGGAAACCAATAGAACCATCGATAACATTCGCGAAACTTCCCGTACATGCAGGCACATCCTGCGCCGAGTGATTACTTTTAACATTTCTTAGCCGGTCAAAAGCGCTGAACGGAGAAAAAATTCACCGACGATTACGATACTGCCTAATGCGAAGTTTGAGCGCAGCTGTGTCGATGTTTTCATTTCGCGATATATTGGCCGGCGCAAAAAAAAAAATCTGTCTCCCACAGCACGTTGCAAATGGGGCAAAGTTTGACGTGACTGCCTCGCTAATCGTGACTCGTGGGCGCGATTCCCAGCAGCCGCCGCAGACTGACTTCCGCTCGTGCAGCGCTTTATTTTCATACAGACTACACGCGCTACTGTGGCGCCATCGCGTAGCCATCGTCCCCGAAAAGCCCGTTTACGCAGCACTACGCTTTTCTTCTCAGAGCAGCGGAACCAGCTCATGGTTCCGCTGCTCCCTCCTGCTCCGCTTTCCTCCTCGCGCTCTTCGCTATCGCAGTCTTTCATCCGCGTTCGCTGTTTCATCCTTTTGCTGTGCACGTTCGCTCAGTTACGAGGACGCCAAGGACGACGCCGACGCTCGCGGCAGGAACGGAGGTGTAAGAGTAGCGCTTTAATATGGGCACGTACATATGTGTCACAGACCTCTCTTCAAAAGCATTGTCCCGATAGTACAAACGCGGGAGCAAGAACGAAAGCACACGCAGTAAAGAAAAAAATGCCCCAGAATTCATTATCACTGGTGGTAAGGATTAAGGCGCATGACTAGCACTACTTCAGGTTGCGAGTGGCCCCACTGTAATTGCGTAATGCCATGTAGCATGACCTCATAGTCCAGCGTACCAATACGTCAGATAATATTATAGGGTCCGAAATATCGTTGCAAAAGTTTCTAACCAATACTCTTGTTACACGGGTGCCCTTAACCACGGGTAAATTTAACGGCTGTTACTCACTTAAGCACGATTAACCCCAACCACAGTCCGCTGGAGTTACCAGACATCTTTATTCACGGTTCACTGTGGTGATGAATAGGGCATGCAGCTATTATTATAACACAGTGCGGTTTAAAATTAATAAACCAAGGTGCAAAATAATGCGAGTTTTCACACCAGATCAGTACAGCATGAACAGCAAGAAGGCAACATGGGGCGCTATAACGTAAAACTATTCCAAACTTTTCTATTCCAATTCTGCTATCAGCCCTCCACGATTGGTCAAAAACTTTTTCGGCCACCCCCACTTCACCTGTCTGTCACGCGACGTCACGAAAACCGCGATACCTCCCCATCTGATATGATGTGTACACACTGATTA